>NW_019392841.1:291170-522110 GCF_000648675.2 Cimex lectularius | reverse complement strand
ATATATATATATATATATATAAATGGAGGGGAATGGGAAGATATTGTTTGGTAAAGGAAGGAGTCAAGAAAGTATAGCCTGCAGTGGGAAGGGTATAATACCGGTCACGTGGGACATCGTTGGAGAGTCGAAAATAAAGCGTACAAAACAATTCATTAAGCGCTTGTTTGAGGTTAGAAAAGTAGCGGCGGGAGATCTGGGAAATATGAGGTTTCCAAGAATAGGACTGGTCAAGTACTATCCCAAGATTCTTGACAGTGGGACAAAAAGAAATAGAACGATTGTAATGGTAAGGGATAATAGTCAAAGATTGGAGGAGAGGACGAGACCCAAACACAATGGCCTGAGACTTTTTCGCATTAAGTTTACGTCCATTTATAGTGGCCCAAAAGCTAATTGATTTTATGTGTATACATATACAGCTTAAAAGTCAGTAAGTGGAAAAGTATGGTAAATTTGGGAGTCACATACATGAAGCACCATTTTACGGAGTTAGGAATATCGTAAATGTAACAACAAAAAAGAGAAGCGCAGATAGTTGACACTTGAGGAATTCTAGAAGTGATGGTTTGGGGAGGGGACCAGGACCTATTTGGGATGGATATTACTTGAGAACGATCTGAAAAGTGGGATTGAAAACAATTGAGAACACTGGATTACGATTTGCGTTTAGCAAGGAGAAGGGAAATCTACTGTATCAAAGGAATCCTCCATCGCTGAAAGGATCCAAACAAAAAGAAAAGGAGAAGTGGATAAACTCTAGCGGCGGTAGACATAGTAAACATATGATGAAACAACCCTCACCAAGACTGGCGAAATCACTGCTGCAACTGGAGAGGGCTAACCTCAGAGAAGTGATAGGAATGACAGGAAACACAACATGGGCATATACAACGATGAACCCATCTGCAGATTTTGTAATGAGGAGGAGGAAACAGCCATCCATATCTTCTTCGAATGCGTAGCAACAGCTCAATAGAGATTCAAACTAACATACTAAAAAACTTAGGGAAATCAAATTGTAGCAGCGACAGCCAATGACCTGATACTTCTAAGAAGAAGGATTGAGTCTATTGCACTGAACAAAGGAACTAGGAAGGTACAATATGCCAGAAGGCTGGAGTGCCTGGGAGGTGCATACCCCGCTTCCTAGTATCCTTATCACCAAACAAACCATACCGTATCAAAGGCTTTAGAGAAGTCCAGGGGAACAAGAATTGTAATTTTACGTTGGTCAATAGCCTTCTGTATGTCGGGCAAGATTTTAGCAAGATTGTGTGGAAAAGGAAGGACGAAAACCAGATTGCAGTGGGACAAGGAGATTTGAGGTTTCTAAATAGGAAGAAATTCGTACATAGATATTGGACGGAAATCATTAGAGGGTTGGAATTAGGAATTTTAATTAGATTTTTCACAATCGCAAGCTTCCATGATTTTAGAAAATGGCGTTCTGTAAGGACAAATTGAAGATATGCAGAAGGAATTGAAAGATTACACATACTTTCATGAGATTTATGGGTACCACTCCGCATAATGGAAGCTACATAGGAAGTAGGAAGGAAATATCTAAAAACAAGAAACTCTTAGGATCAAAGTGAGAGTAGCTAGGAAGGGATAAGGTTGTGAAGTTGAACCAAAATGGGCTTTAAATGGCATGGGCGTGGATCTCTAATGGTAGAATAATGATTGTACCGATAATGTGATATAATTTTAATATATTTAGATATTTTATGTTTTGTCTACTACACGGTTGATGTTTAATTAATTTTTTAGGATGTTTCGTTAGAGGGAGAGAGAGGGAGAGAGAGAGAGAGAGACAAAGATAAAGAGAAAAAGAGATATTTTGTTAGTGGGTGCCAGTGATTGTGAAGGTGATAGAGTGAGAGAGAGATTGAGAGCGAAAGAGAGAGAGTGAGAGTTTATGTGTAAGAGAAAAGGAGTGATTATTTGGGAAAGAAAAATTAGTAAATACAAGTGAGTGAAAAAGAGAGGTAGTAGGAGCAAGTGAGTGATAGTGTATAATAAGGGAGTGAAATTGAGAGTCAGACAGAGAGAGAAGGTGAGAAAGAGAGTATGTGTGTTTGGGTCAGTGAGTAAGTGAAATAAGTACTGTGGAACGATAGCAAGTGGAAATTACATAGATAGATAAATAAAGATAATAGATAAATAGCTAACATTATAGGCATTTAGTCTGACGATCCAATAATTGTTGGTAAGGGTTGGACACAGAGACGAAAATATACATAACAAGTAGAGAAAGCAAGAAGTTAGATAGTATATAGATAGTATACTAGATAGTACATGTAGTAGAGAGAAAGAGAGAGAGAGAGAGAGAGAAAGAGATATTTTGTTAGTGGGTGCTAGTGAATGTGTAGGTGATAGAGTGAGAGAGAGATTGAGAGCGAAAGAGAGATAGAGTGAGAGTTTATGTGTATGAGAAAAGGAGTGATTATTTGAGAAAGAAAAAATAGTAAATACAAGTGAGTGAAAAATGGAGATAGTAGGAGCAAGGGAGTGATAGTGGTAGAGTGAGTGAAATAGACGTCAGACAGAGAGTGAAGATGAAAAAGAGAGTGGGTGTGTTTGGGTAAGTAAGTAAGTGAAATAAGTACTGTGGAACGATAGAACATTGGAGTTACATAGATAAATAAATGAAGATATTAGATAAATAGGTAACATTATAGGCATTTAGTCTGACGATCCAAACAGTTCCTGGTGAGGGTTGGGCAGAGTGGCGAAAATATACAAAACAAGTAGAGAAAGCAAGTAGTTAGATAGTATATTTATAGTATACTAGATAGTACACATAGTATAGAGAGAGAGAGAGAGAGAGAGAGAGAGAGAGAGAGAGAGAGAGAGAGAGAGAGAAGGAGTGAGAGAACTTTCTAGGTATCCATGATTGTACAGAACATAAATAGCTATTATTAACAGTATGCAGATCTTATTTACCATGTAGTAAAAAATTAAATTTGAAAATCGTCGATGTAGTGAAATAAAGCCGAAATTCATGTTTTTTCATTCAATTTCCTTTATTTTTGGTAATCGAATATAATTGGATTTATAAATTTGGACCATGTCTGAAAAATGTGCGATTCCATTCTATCGCAGCTACTTTGTCGATCGTGCTGTTAACATTAGAAAGCTTCTTACATTCGATGGTTGGCGTGTAATGGCGGAATAGCACAGAGGCTGGGGAAAGGCAATTTTTAGTTTCAGAAATTTATGGCACATAGCCGGCAACCAAACGAAGATTATGTGATTGGCTTTCCACGATGTTGCCGATAATAACCGTCAGTAATAAGTCTTCCCAGGCCTATTATCGCGGCCGTAAAGTTTACAAGACTAATTCCCTTTAATGTGGCCCGGCATATAAGGGCGGGAGATTACATTATTTATACTCCTCTCTCACTCACACAGGCCCAAACATTATTCTCACAAAATTCAACTCATCCAATTTCAATTCAACATGCTCTTATCAGAGCGATAATTGTAATTTTCGAATTGTATCTGGATTATTTGGTTTTTTCCCAACCTGACCATATATTTTACGGGTCATGGTAACGAAAACGTACAAATGGGAAATATCGAGAAGTTAAAATCCTCTTAGGACTTCCGATACTTGGTCGGGCATAAAACTCGATACGAAAAGAGAGATTTTCCTTGTTTGCGAAAATGGATAAAGACGATTACACGAGCAGTCAATTTCTTTTACACCGAACTTCGACGTAAGTCAAATCATACTGATGACCTTAGAAATTCCAAATTCCCCACAACTCATTTTTAAAACTATTTAAAATATCTGGAATTTCATTTAATTTAAGACCCAACGGGAAATTAGACGTATATCACGCTGTATTTCTGTCCTTCTCGTTCATCTCTCTTTTTATCTCTCATCCTGTCTCACTCCCTCTATTGATATGCACTATATCAATAATTACAACTGTTACGGCCAATGCATTCATAAAAAAAAGAGAATAATGGAAAAAAGAACATCAATCAAATAAATTAGCAATAAAAGTTAAATAATCTTTATATAAGGTATTGATTGAGATAAAAAAGTCAGTGTCACGAGTGGGATTCGAACCCACGACCTTCGGCTAAATACGCCTCTGCTCTACCACTTCAGCTATCGTGGCTCGGACACTAACTTCCCATCTCAACCCAACCTTTCGAATTTTCCCTCCTTTTTGCCCTTTTTCAATGTTTTTTTTTTTTATCTCAACCAATACCTCACATAAAGATTAATTAATTTAAAGATGTTATTTGGTCAATCCGACCACGAAATCTAACGAAATTAATAAAAATTAATTCAACAAAATGTAAAGAAATTTTTTAGGAAAGCATGAAAGAAAATTTTAACAGAATTGAAATAGAGAATTTTATTGATGTACATAGATGACAGAACTTTGATAACAATCAAAAAAAGGTTTATGGACAGGTACGCAATTTTCTTCAGAAATTGGAAATTTGAAGCACAAGCGGTTGCGGATTTACAGGATAGCAAATACTGAAATTTTTAAATTCTACTCATGTGAAGTTACAATAAACCAGAGAATTGAAAATCGCCGAGAAATTTAGCCACTTTTCTTCGGCCTTGTTAAAATGAGGAATTTGAATCCTGGGCTGGTTGACGCTTTTAACTGGCAAAGCAAAATGTTGTTTTATGGGAGCTGAGACGAAAAACTTAAATAGAAACGTCTAATCTCTCAGGAAAGCTCATCAAAGGCCTTTGGCTGGGCATTCACCTTAAGACCCAGCTTAGTATTAATAAACAGCAACATTGAAATTCGTAACGTCGTCTTGAGTAGGATCAAATTTTGACGATATGTCGTCTCCTCTTTCACATATATGTACATAAAGTTGCAAATTACAAGCATTGTATACATGGTTTGTCATATATCAAATTGGCGTTTCAACTTACTCTGCAAAAATTTATTTAATTCAGATTGATTTAGAAACGGTAAAAGTTTGTATGCCTTATCTGAAACTTCTATGAATGTAATAGTATAAGTATATGACAAAATGCTTCGTCTCTCTCTGAATCTCTGACTCTCTCTCTCTCTCTCTCCTTTTCTCTCTCTCTCTCTCTCTCTATCTCTCTCTCTCTCTCTCTCTCTNCCTATATATATATATATATTTATTTATTTATTTATCTACTGATTTCCACTCCCTTCTTTAATTCAAGTTATATACTTTATTCTTCTGGCATTATGTTTCTCTTCCTTTCTGCTCGTGCCAAACAATTCATCTATCCATTTCTGTGAATATTCCCATCCATTTTGGAATTCGCCTTCATGTTCCCTTTCCTCTCCTCCTTTTACTGTTTTTATATTTATTGTTCAGCCTTTTATCTTTATCTTACTCGTTCTACCTCTTTCCACATATATATTTTCCTCTCATTCTCACTCAATCTCTCTCTCACTCTCTCTCTCTCTCTCAGTTTCTCTCTCTCTCTCTCTCTCTCTCTCTCTCTCTCTCACACACACACACACATACCCACACTCTTTCTCCATTTCTCTCCCTGTCTCTCTCTCTCTCTGTTTTCTCTCTCTCTCTCTCAGTTTCTCTCTCTCTCTCCTCTCACACACACACACACACACACACACACACACACACACACACACACACACACACACACACACACACACACACACACACACATTCTTTCTCCATCCTAATTTGGATAAACGTATTTCTTCAATTCATTTATATCAGGTTTAACTATTTTATGATGTTTTTAATTTTAAACATGATTTTTTTTTAAATAAAATGTTTAAAGACCCAGTAAGTGACTCAGTGTCGTTTTGAAAAGTATTCATGGCTTAACTTACGATTTCCTTTTCATCTATTTTATAAGTTTTAAGATCGGTCGGCGATCCTATTTACAAGCTAATTAAAAGGCTGTTTGTTTGTTATTATTATATGTTCTTCTTACTAGGAAAGTTTATTATTTTTGCAGTCAGTTATTAAAAATTTTAGACGAGCCGTTTTGTAAATTTATGCTCTTGTTCGTACTCAATAAAACATTTTAATTTGACAAATTTTAATAGGAAAATTTAAATTTTACAAGATATTTTGCAAGGGAAATAGAATTTTAATATGGTAGTCTTCAAGAAAATAGAATATCATGAACAATTTACATTTAAGTAGTAGAATGAAGAGGCGGAGGAATACAAAAGTCTAGGGGGTAAAAGTATAACTCGCTACACTTTGTCCGCCCATGAATAATATGAATAAATTAAAGCTTTTAATAGCTTATTAAGCTCTATCTTAAATAATTAAAAATATTTTATTTGGCTGGGTGAAAAGCAGGGATGTATAAGCGTCGTTATAACAAGCAATTAGATTTTTACAAAGTCGAGTAAGAAAATAGGAGTGTATTTTTTCACAACCTAAAATGTTTTAGTTCATGTGAAACAAGAAAGAACTAAAAATTCGACTGTCATGAAATGAAAATTGAAAATGCAATGACTTTTCCTAACTTTGAGTTATCCCCGATAAAGGGGAAAGCCTAGGATTTTCCATCTTATTGTGCCCTTTCGTTCAATGGGGTAGGTCTCGTTTCGTAATGGATTTTTAGTAACATGTTCCACTGTGGAGATAGGTCCATTACATGTAATAACCAGTGGGGAAATAAATTCTGCTGTTATCTTCATAGTTACATTTTTATTACGATTCAATTTCTTTTAATCTCCTTAGAATTCCCAATTTTTTGCCAATTTTTCAATAGTTTATTAACAATTATAAAACAAAAATTCAACTTTCATATATATTATTAGGCTATATGGTTTTTTTTTAAGTTTATCACGTAGACGTATAAGACTGTTTTAACCAGTTTGTAATAAGTGGAGGTAAAAATAAGAGGTAAGAGAAAGTGAGATGGAGGGATTGCGTGAATTAATGCGCCAAACAATGATGATGAAGGGGCAGTAATACTTTTTACATTCGATAGACATTTTTTCCAATTGTAAAGGCCAAAATTTCTATTTGTGAATCAATTATGAGTTAGAGAAAAAGAAAGAGATAAAGATAGAATTAGATAGTCGAATAGGAAAGATACAGTGAGAGAGAAAACATGAAAAACAGTGTGTGTGTGTGTGTGTGTGTGTGTGTGTGTGTGTGTGTGTGTGTGTGTGTGTGTGTGTGAGAGAGAGAGAGAGAGAGAGAGAGAGAGAGAGAGAGAGAAACAGAGAGAGAGAGAGACAGGGAGAGAAATGGAGAAAGAGTGTGGGTATGAGAGAGAGAGAGAGAGAGAGAGAGAGAGAGAGAGAGAGAGAGAGAGAGAGAGAAGTATCATGGTCTTGATGAAAAAGCAAATTCAGTTGTAATTGTCAAGCTTTCGAGCTATTTTAAAGTCATCATCATGGCAAAGCAAACTTAGATATGTCGACGTATTGTAATTATGATTTTCACAGACGATTTCAGTCCTACAGTTTACCCCACCTTACTTCTGTTGAGAGTTGAGACCTAGTACCTATGGCGTATTGACAAACCAGTTTGTTCTAGTCTTCTGATGTGTAACATGGAACGCGTTTTGTAAAATTATGGAAAATGAAAGAGCTGCTTCTTCAGCATTTCTTGATTTGGAACAACCTGGAGATGTTCCTTTAGAAAACATGAAAAAATTGGACGTCGTGTCAGTGCCGATCTGCAGAAAATTTGAAAACAGCTCTGGAGAAAAAAAAAAGCTTACGAAATGTAAATTGGTGAAGTCAGAGGGTAGTAGCTCCTATGAGATAAAAATCCCATGCTCACAAGTGTTGGGAGATTTTTTAAAACGGTAGTCACTGGCCAGTCATTAGTCGAGTTGACATTGGTCGTTTGGTCACGAGTCATTTTCTGTAAATTTTACGGTTTAGATAGTCACTAGTAAGTGCTCCTTGATGAGTTAGGATTTGTCGGTTGCAAAAATGGAGCCGAGTGGGTTAGACTTAGATTTTAATGGAGTGAAGAAGCTTTGGAGGAGGCTTGTCCGGCTGCTGCTTAAATTCTTCCATTGTTGATTTTAAGCAGTTATACGGAAGAAAACCCATTCCTGACGAATGACCGACTCTTCCAGATATCCGTCTCTAGGCCTTCGATCTACAATTTTATCCTAAGCGTTGTAATGCTAACCATCATAACCAATCCTCTTTTACAAAAAAAATTGCAACAATCGTAAATGGGGGGGGGGGTCGGTGGCCGCAACGGTTTGGGCGTTGACTCGGCGCTCATCACTGTAAGATAAAGGTCACATACTTACCAATGGGCTTTTTTTTCAAAAACACCGGCACTCAGAGGGTTGATATGATCTCTCCTGTTGCGAACCCTCGTAAAAAAAACAATATAATAAATAAATCCTCAGGAGAAAATTGGGTTAGAAAGTTTTATTCTCGTGGACATTTTTTGTGTATTGTTTGTGAACAGTTAAAGATAAATGAGATGAGAGAATATGATTTGTTTAAAAAGTGAGAGTCTGCAGTGCGGGTAGAGTCCGATTTCATGGTGGATTATTACATAAAAGGTGGCTGGCTTCCTAGTGAACAGGGAATTCTAACTTAAACAGGACTGAGATTCTCTTTGAGCAGTTTAATTGCCCCTAATTAAAATTGTTAATGAAAAGCAAACGGTGGTCTTTTCACTGTTTTGCCGATACGGTGGCACTAAGGGAGGTTTTTACACCGTCTTAAAAAATCATTTTCAACTCCCGCCGAGTCGGAAACTGGGCGAAATTAGCAATTTCATCCCGAAAGGTTTTTCCCTTTTCGGAAGCAAGGTTTTTGGAACAAAGGCCCGGTTGTAAATTAGAGGGAGTCAACTACGCCCGGGGGACTATGTTGTAATTTATGATTGTAAATAGAAAGGGCTCCTGTAACTTGTATGCTTATACAAAGGGGTGTATTGTGTTGGAGTTGGAGGCCCCGAGCTCTTCAACTAAGACAAACACAAACCCAATATTCCAGTGACCTATTCTATACTCGATATGGTACGTAGTTATCAGAGTTTCTCTCCCCCCCCCCCAGATATTTCCAAAGGATCCACCTACTGAAACGAATCGGTTTTGTACTCACCCAGTTTTTCAAGAAGCTGGCGACAATCTGGAGTTCGGGTTCAAACAGCAAAAAGGCTTTTACATCTGTAAAACAGATATACGATTATAGTAATGGACTAAACTGGATTTTCATGTTTTCATAATAGGGTGAAATACAATTAAACTGTAACATTTTATTTATTAAGTCCTTAATAAATTAAATCATTAAAACAAAGAGAGGTTCAAATTGCGCAAAAGTATATGAGCGACAAATGATTTTTACAATTCAAGAACACCTTCGCCAGTTAACATGGATTGAACAAATTTAAACTTAAATTTAACACATAGGACTAAAAATTTGATTAAAAAAAATAAGAAGTAAAAAGCAAAAAATAAACCTACAGAAATACAGGGAGTAGATAAAAAGAGAAAAAAGAATGAAAGAAAAATGAGGGAGATAGTGATAAACACATAGAGAGACAGTGAGAGAAAAAGGTAAACAGAGATAGAAAGAGAAAGTGACAGAGAGAGAGGGGGTAAATAGTGAGAGAAAGAGAGAGAGAGAGAGAGAGAGAGAGAGAGAGAGAGAGGGAGAGAGAGAAATATGAAGAGAAGAAAGAGAGAGACTGAAGGGGAGAAGTAAGGAGAAAATGATAAAAAAATGAAGAGGGAGAGGGAGATAAGGAATAGATGGAGGTAAAATATACAACCAGAGCAACAGGGACGGGGTGAGAAAGGGGGAAGGAGAGAGATAGAGGGAAAGAGTGATAGATGGAGGGAGAGAGAGCGAGAAGGAGAGAGGGGTGAGAAAGTGGGAAAGAGAGAGATAGAGGGAGGGAGAAAGGAGACGGAGAGAGGGAAGAGAAAGAGAGAGCAAGAGAAACAAAAGCAGATAGGTTGAAAGATGGATAAATCAAGACAGAAAAAAGTGTAAAGAAGGAAAGAGGTAGGGAGAGTAAGATAAAGATAAAAGGGTCAATAAAAAATATAAAAACGGTAAAATGTGGGAAAAGGAACGTGATGGAGAAAGGTAGTGGAAAGGAAAATATATAGAAATGGATAGATGAATTGTTGGCATGAACAGAAATGGGAAGAAACAAAATGACAGAAGAATGATGGAGATAAAGTGAATTAGAAAAACGAGTATAAAAGCGTAGATGGACAAATAGCTAAATACAAAGAGATAAATGGATAGATAGAGAGAGAGAGAGAGATAGATAGATATAGATAGACATAGATAGATAGATAGATATAGATAGATAGATAGATGGATAGATAGATAGATAGATAGATAGATAGATAGATAGATACATAGATAGATAGAAAGAGAGAGAGAGAGAGAGAGAGAGAGAGAGAGAGAGAGTGAGAGAGAGAGTTAGGAAAAGAGGAAGAAGTACAAACAAATTAAAGAATATTAAAAAGTAAAAGTCTTTCTCTCTTTTTCTCAGTTTATCTACTCCCTGTATTTCTGTAGGTTTATTTTTGGCTTTTTCCTTCTTCTTTTTTTAGCAAATTTTTTAATAAGGTAAACCGATTAATTATTGTTCTCCTATTTTACTTCTTTGATTTTGCGTGCGTCTCACTTTTTCATTGATTTATTTATCCTTTTCTTACAATTTCTCTGTCTCTCTCTCTCTCTCTCTCTCTCTCTCTCTCTCTCTCTCTCTCTCTCTCTCTCTCTCTCTTTTGTGTTTGTTTGATCGTGTGTTCTTTGAGAATAATGAAGTAAATGAAAAAGTAGGGCATTCGCAAAAGTAAACATTTAAAAAATACATGTTCAAAGAAACAGTGAGGAAAACAGAGGGAACTAGGGAAAGAATGGTGAAGATGTCAGTAAAAACTGACCCACAGAAAATTAACCAAATAAAGACCGCGAAATCAAATATATGAAGAGAATGATGAGGAAGCCAGTGAGAAATTGAAACACACAACAAAATACACAATTAAAAACAGACACAAAAGGTAATGAAACACATATAAAAACAAGCACATGCACTCTTACAAACATATCGTAGCCTACTGTTTTCGAACAATGTTCGACTTGAATTTATTGTACACGTTGGATGGCGTGAAATAAGGCTCACTCGAAACGACAAGGAAAAATGTCATTGGCGGTAGAAACGCAGCTTACGGTGAAAAGAAGCAGACTAGAAATGATCGACCTACCTGTTCGCCAAGTGTTGGATGGCAATAAAGACGGCGAATCCAACCTTATCGCTCTGAAACAGGGGAGGGGCTTTGCAAGAAAAATAGGCCAGGAGTTTTAAAATGCCGGTGGTGTCGTTGGAGATAACAGGGGGACGACTTGTGGAAGCCGGGGTGAAACGGGTTACGGGGTTGCCAATCAATCATCCCTCGACCGGCTTGTCCATCGCCGACGCTGAATTATTAAACAACCCCTCATCTCCCTTAACATCAACATACGCCCCCGGTACATTCGCAAACGCACAAATCAAAATGAAATATTGAATGAATTACAGATGGATGGAAAAAAAATTAACTAGTTCTTTTTTGTGTTAATCTTCACTATCCATCAGTATGAGTTATAACCAAAAATAATTTATTTTGTATTAGAATTAAAATTTATGTAATTAAAAAATATATATTAATTTTTTTTTTTAAATTTGAAGTTTTATTCTTTGGGGATCGCGTTGCTTGGGTTAAGTCGACCGACTCCTATTTGCCAGTTTAGCGTTTAGGGGTTCCAATCCCAACGAAGCCGAGAGAATTTTAATTGAGCATACGATGAAAAAGTTATGTAATGTGGTTTGACACGCCGATTACGACAATTAAGATAATATCTGTTTTTCTCTACGACATTCAAAAAGACAAATAACTCTTTGGATTACTGTTACAGTATCCTTCTCACCCGGACATCTGTGTTTTGGGACATTCATCACCAGAACACACTTACTTTTTCAACAACACTCTGGCAGGTTTCGATATTTTGTGTTTAATTCCGATATTATGTCTATATATTGTTCCAAAACATTTTTTAAAGAGTGTTCTCCTTATCAAAAGAAAGCCCTGACTATACGATCCTGACCTTCCACCATTGCGCACTGTTTCTCTGTGTTTGTATATATGTTGGAGAAGAGATAACGAGAGAGATAAAGGGGAGAAAGAGAGATAGTAGAAGATAGAGAGAGAAATAAATAAAAAGAGAGAGAGGTAAACTCAGCTAGGGGAGAAAGAGAGATAGGAGCAGATAGAGAGAGAAATAAATAAAAAGAGAGAGAGATAAACTCAGATAGGGGGAAAATAGAAATAGGAAAAGATACAGAGAGAGAAATAAATAAAAAGAGAGAGAGATAAACTCAAATAGGGAAGAAAGAGAAAGAGAGAAAGCGAGATAGATTGAGAGAGAGAGAGAGAGAGAGAATAAGAGAGAGAGAAACAGAGAGAGGGGAGAAGAGAGAGATAAACTATGAGAAAGAGGAAAAGAGATAGAGAGGAAGAAAAAGAAAAATATATATATATGTATAGAGAGAGAGTGAGAGAGGGATAGAGGGAAAGAGAAATAGTTAAAGATAAGGAGAGAGAGAGAGAGAGAGAGAGAGAGAGAGAGAGAGAGAGAGAGAGAGAGAGAGAGAGAGAGAGAGAGAGAGGAACAAACAAAGCACACATATTCTAATAACAAGTGCTAAAACATGATAAAAATGATAATCCATGAAAGTAGTAAATATTTGTATGCCATTATTTATTGATTTCATTGAACTTCAATTGTTTTGTGTGGTGTTTAGTGACCGTTACTTAATGATTATATGGATGTCGTGAGATGCGGAAGATCATTAAGTAACGGAAACTATCGTAAACACCTCATATTTCTACGAGAAGGACGAAGAACATGGGATTCTATGAACAGATTTCAACCACATATCGACACGAAGCACAATGAGAAGAAACTCGCATCAATCAGAGAACTTTTTGTTGAAATGCAGACAACACAACAGAACGCATCCCACGACCTCCAAATAATCTTTAATTGTTTTTCTGACGTATTAAGACGGATAAACTGATAGTCAAAAAATGTCAGCTATTTAATTGCCTTGTTTTTCCATCCCTACAAAACCATCACGCATCTCCTTACCCGAGTAGTTGAAGGAAGGCAAGACTGTGTGAGAGATAAAAGGGCCGGGCCCGAAAACAGAAGGAGCCCAAATACAAACAAAGACTCCATTATTCCGCCGATATATGGAGTAAGTAAGGCCAAGGCCTTTTCGGAGGCTTCGAGCGACCGCAATGGCAATGCCAGGGGGAGAGGACGCAATTTGCATTCTCCATAAAAGGCCGAGGCGTCAATGGAGGGTCCACTTTGAAGCCCGGAGACGCAAAAAGCAAGCTCGAAAATTTAGACAAGGGCGACGTCAAATAAAATATTTTAATTTTTTTTAAAGCAAATTATACATTTTCAATAAGTAAGGTGTTGGTTGAGATGAAAAGTCAGTGTCACGAGCGGGATTCGAACCCACGACCTTAAGCTAAATACGCCACTGCTCTATCACTTCGTTCCACAGCTATCGTGACGTCGATCCACTCGGACAGCAACTTCCCATCTCAACCCACCTTTTGAATTTTCCCTCCGTTTTGCAATTTTAATTACTCGAAAAGAATTTATTTGATCAGTAGGACCACGAAACCTAATGGATTAAATAAGCAAAATGAAGTACACTTCACTAACGCTCTCCACGGCCATTTCATTTGTCGCCGAGGATCAAATAGATTACACGACTATCTCAACTAATACCTTACTTAAAGATTAATTAATTGAAATGAATTTATTTGGTCAATCGGATCACGAAACCTAATGGAACAAATTATACAATTGGTAAAATCATCAAAAGCTTGATAAACCTCATATCCTGACAGATGCAGTCAATAAAAACAAATATGTTTTGTAACATATGCACAGCTTTCAACCTTTATTGAGGTTTTCATCAGGGCTCTACAAGTAATAACAACGTTAATTATTAAAACATAATTATATATATACATAATTACACACAGAATGACAACACAGGCAAAAAGGACTAAATTAGGCAACTGTAGAGATTATTAAGATTATTGATATTGCTTCACGGTCGATTCATCCTTTCTTCGTTTATTATTATTTACAAAAATAATGTTTATACCAAAATTTAAGGAGAAATTAGATAATTAAATATAAGGATAGAAACGAAAACTAATGGATTTAATACACGAACGTGCAAAAATGGCAAGTGGTTCAATTTAATGACATGGGGAAGGTAGGCAAGGTGTACAAAATTTATTCCAGTGGGAGATATCATGCTCTTACAACTTAAAATGAAAATTTACCTAACCGCCATTGAACTAATTAAAGAGCAAACTGGAGAACTGCGGACTGAAAACTTGATCTTATCCCTTAGAGGTTTTCGCTGTAAGAAGGCAAGATGAGAAGTTACTTACAAAATAAAAATGTAATAAAATCTTCCGAAGAATAAGATGATTAAGTAGATCAAATGAGAGGTTAAAAAAACTAAAATAATTATGCTCCTGAATTTTTCCTATGTTAACTCCCAACAAAATCCATAGTTCTCCTGACAACCCTTTGTAATACACTTCTTTGCACCACTTACTTCGCAACGCCATGTAAGTTTTCCATGGTTCATCAAACAAAACAAACCACACCACTTTCCCATAAGTTTACTGCCGGTGATTGGTAATTTGATTGAAAAAACATTTTTATTGAAATATAGTCGAAATTCTGATCTATCAATTTGCGTCGTCACCATTCCAGTGCTTAGCAGGAGTTTGTCGACGTCACCATATTCTCCTGGCTTAGAAGAAATGCTTTTTGGAAGTCTCTCTCTCTCTCACTCTCTCTCTCTCCCCCTCTCACTCTATCTTTCTTTATCTCATCATCCCTTCTGCTCACTGTGTTTCTCTCTTCCTCAGTTTCTGGCAAGGTGTCCCTATCTATCATTTTCTCCTCGCTCTATCTCTCTCTTTCTACCAATTTCTCTCTCTCTCTCTCTCTCTCTCTCTCTCTCTCTCTCTCTCTCTCTCTTTCTCTCTCCATCGAATCCATTATGATATGGTCTTTTTCTTCGTCCTGTCTTTTGTGCACAACAGGCTATTTTCAATGTTTCAATCTTCTGGAAACTATTAACCACTGTAAAAGCATCATCCTTCACCTTCACCATTTTTTAAAGCAATTAAAACCTCCACCATCACATAAATAGCCTTGAAACCTTCTTTTCCTCCTACAGACTTCTGCCTGTGGCCCATTCTTTCCTTTCTGACCGTTTTTATGAAGGCTACGTCCTAAATAAGCACCCATCCACTCACCAATCCATCATTTGTGAAATGATGAAGCAACTGCGCTTCCCTTTTATGCTATTAATATACTGAAATCCCGAAATTAAAATAATATTGGTCCCATTCCCTTTATGCAGATGGCTCTTAAAATTAACTTTCATTCCTACACCCTGACTAGTAAGCTACATTGGGGTAAATTTATGAGGAGTTAAATACAATTAGTTCCTGGACCGTTGAAACTGGTTTAATTTGAACGTACAAAAATCCTTGCCTTTGGATCCAGTTCTCTTCTACATCGACTACTTCGTATTGCTCCTTTAAAAATTTACAGTCAGCCTATTTATTTGTATGCCACTGCCAATACCATTTATTATTCTCGGCCATACCTTGTCCTAAAACCCAATGTCTACCAAATTTCATGACTATGCTATCCCAACCTCTATCAGTTCCCCGATGCCCCCCTAATAATGTCTAAAATATCGTTTTGAATGTTGTGTCTTCGTCTCCCAAGAGACTATCTAAGGACTGCATTCTGAATTTCAATCGAATTTCCTTTCTCGTTATATTTTCCCCCTGCAATTCTATCTTCAAATCTTTATGTCCCGTTTCTTTAATTACCACTTGTTCCTAAAATATGGCAAGAATGGCTTATATATTTGTCACAATACAACTTTCTACATTCTTACATCTTCTACAACTTCTTAAATCTTTGTAAATCTTTATCTATTTAACGTTTTAAGT
The DNA here is from genome assembly GCF_000648675.2 of Cimex lectularius. Taxonomy (NCBI): domain Eukaryota; kingdom Metazoa; phylum Arthropoda; class Insecta; order Hemiptera; family Cimicidae; genus Cimex; species Cimex lectularius. The sequence continues at coordinate 506,080 of NW_019392841.1, read as the reverse complement.
ATTTTACATCCTATTTTTGGTATGTAATCTATCATCAATCTTACTCGACATGGAAAATAGTTGTAGAAAACGTGAATTTCTTTGCAAGAAGAAATAAAGGCCATTACTTTTGTCTGTCGGTAATTTTTTTACCGAGACGAAAGGGCCGTTTGACGAGGATCCAATCTCGTCTTTTATGTTCGGGTTTTTTTCGAAATAATGACTTTTGACCCGGGCACAAAGCGAAACGACCGCCCTTTTGGATCCCCCGCGGGCGAATTCGAACCCAGAGTTTTTAGAACCCAAACGAAGTTTCCGCGAAACTGGGATAATTTGGCATCGCGGACGGCTCGCGGGCAACGTGATTCCGTAAAGTAAAACCTCTTCAAAAAGATACGAGCTTATTTTTTTTTTTTTTTAACAAATTTCAAAAGTCTTAAAGCACTGACATGCTGTCAGAACTTTGTAAATAGGAGACAAGCTTTATGGGGATTTTTCCATTCTAATTAATACAAACTCGGTTCAGTTCACTTCATTGCATCAAAACCGTAAGAGGTAGAGAAATATCTAGGTATAGAAATATCTATCTAGGAAACGAGAACGAGGGAGAGAGGGTGAGGGAAATGGAGAGAGAGAGAGAGAGAGAGAGAGAGAGAGAGAGAGAGAGAGAGAGACATACTGAGAGAGAAGTAGAGAAATATCTGTACAGAACGAGAGCATGGAAAATGGCAAGTAGTTTTGTAATACTAATAAGTGCTATTTGATTTTGATATAATACCATGAAAATAAACAATTTTTAGCATGTTTTTTATAGCTGTATTGTTTCACCTTAATCTATGTTATATTGACCTGAATATCTTATTTTAGATAACCAAATAGTATAGTAAAAAGTTTTAAATTATTAGGAAATGTAAGTATATAGTTTAGCAAAGTGAGAGTACCGAAATTGTTAAACTTTGTTCGAAACCCCGTCATATCCTTCGTCGTCCAAGTATCTAGACAGCCGGTCGGTGTGAACCAATTAAACGGGTTAAAATGTAATGTAACATGGGCTGGAACATCAGCAAAACTGTTAGGCACAATGCGCGCATATGCTGGATCGGCGGGTATCCCTGGAGCCGGAGTTGTGCGAGGCCGCAGGGCCGATTTAATTGATTCTGCAAACAAGTTTAAGAAGATACTCGACAGATGTAATCGTGAGAACGGGCCCAGCAGGTCTGCGCGACGAACAAGATGCCGAACAACCTGAATCACATTGGCTAATAATAAACTGCATTATTCAGTTTAAAATTATTGCAGATGTCCTAATGCATTAGGAACAACCTATTTGTTTATGATTATTTAGAGGTCGTGAGATGCGGTCTGGTGTGACGTAGGTTTCAGAAAAACATTTTCTTTATCGTGCTACGTTTCTATCTTTATTGAGATCATCTTCAGGGCCTGGGATTTATAAACATTGTTTAAATTTTACAAATACATGCTGGATCTGGAAAAAAATTATGGATGTATAAAATGCTAGAAAATTTTAGATTTAAAAAAGAATGAATTTATACAATGTTAGAAAAGTTTAGCTTTAAAAAAATTGAATTTATACAATGCTCGAAAATTTTAGATTTAAAAAAAGAATGAATTTATACAATTCAACAAAATTTTAGATAAAAAAAGAATTTATACAATGCTAGCATTGTATGTTTTTTAATCTAAAATTTTTCTAGCATTGTATAAATTCATTCTTTTTTTAAATCTAAAATTTTCTAGCATTATATAAATTCATTCTTTTCTTAAATCTAAAATTTTCTAGCATTGTATAAATTCAATTTTTTTATCTAAAATTTTCTAGCATTGTATAAATTCATATTTTTTCCCACATCCTACAATTTTAGCAATGTATAAATTTATTTTTATTTTAGTTTATTTTTTTAATCTAAAATTTTCTAGCATTGCATAAATTCAATTTTTTCTTATCTAAAATTTTCTAGAATTGTATAAATTCAATTTTTTCTTATCTAAAATTTTCTAGCATTGTATAAATTCAATCTTTTCTTATCTAAAATTTTCTAGCATTGTATAAATTCAATTTTTTCTTATCTAAAATTTTCTAGCATTGTATAAATTCAATTTTTTCTTATCTAAAATTTTCTAGCATTGTATAAATTCATAATTTTTTCCACATCCTACAAGTATTTATAAAATTCAAACAATGTTTATAAATCCCAGGCCCTGAAGATGATCTCAATTAAGATCGAAACGTTGCCATGACAAAGAAAATGTTTTTGTAAAACCTACGTTACACCAAACCGCATCTCACGATCTCTGAATAATCATTGACTAACGGTCACTAAACACCACACATTATGAACAACCTTTGTGTTTATAATGTTGTTATTATAATATATTTAATTACAACAATATTTTATCGACATGTACGGAAAACAATGAAACAACATGAGAAACGAGGGTTATTAAAAATAAAGACCTTATTTCCATTAGAAGGCAATGCGGGAAAACCTTTTTTTAACAACTTTCCTTAATATCTCACCATTCTACCTTCGAGATCTTATCTTGAAAATCGCATGGGGCAAATAAAGCCGACGAGGGCAATATCGGAACCATTGGGTCCGGTTCAGCGGCGCCCGGTGACAAATACATTCGAGGGATAAACGTCGATTTTTATGCACCATTTTCCGCAATGTTGCTCTGATTTAGGAAGAAAGATGCCAAATGGCCTTATAATCTATGCTGATCCGGCCGATTCCATTCCCCCGACAAAACGAAAACAGTCAAATCATTTTAAAATTCGGTACGGCATCAACATACTTGTGATCGAAATCGAAAAAAAGGATATTTTTTCATTGGATATAAGCCATATTAGATCACAAGTAAAATTAAAATGATTTGGCCATAGCATTTGAACATATTCCTCGTTATTGTATCGTTTTATTCTTTCTATATTTATATTCATAGTCATCGTTTATGACAAAGATTAAGCTGAAACAATACAACTATAAAAATGTCATAAATTTTGTTTGTTTTCATATTGTTAAATCAAAAATTAGTATAATTTCGTCGGGTATAACTCAGAAACGGTCGATCTTGTAAAAATTTTCCTTTCAATAAAAGTGTTATAAAATAAGATCTAGAAACGAACTGTAAAATAAAAATATATAAAGATATCTCATTTAGTGTCATTTCCCATCTAGATGCAAGAGCTATGTTAAATCTGTTACTACCATGCGATTCCTAGCCAAAATTAACTTGGGATTTGTATAAGACCATTTTTTGGTAAAGATAATCGTTTTCGCATTAAATGAGTGGACTATAGAACGTGATAGATAACAAGATGTATAAATCGACATATTCTCTATTTAGCTCCCTCTCTCTCTTTCTGTCTGTCTCTCAGACTTCACTATTTCTCTCTCTCTCTCTCTCTCTCTCTCTCTCTCACTTTCGTTCTTTTTCTATCTAGCTATCTATCTGTTTTGATATATTCCCCTTCTATCTCTCTTCTTCTCTGTCTCTCTTTCTATATCTCTATAATTCTTCTCTCTTCACTCTTCTCTCTCACTCTCTCTCTCTCTCTCTCTCTCTCTCTCTCTCTCTCTCTCTCTCCCTCACCCTCTCCCTCTCCCTCTTATTAAAACAAAATATCTAATTATATAACAAATAATCGAGATCAATAACGTCAAATATAAATGTATTTTAAATCTGATACTTGTAAAAAAATGGATGAAATATTTAAACACATGTAATCTTAATCGGGGGAGGTGGAAATATATTCCCTCTCGCAAGGGTGACTTGCTGAAATCTCTGCCTCTGTCACCCTCTGTCTATCTGCCTGCCTGTCTGTCTATCTGTCTGTGTGTGTGTCTCTTTCTTGTCTCTTTCTCTCTCTCTCACTCTCTCTCCCTCCTCTCCCTCGTTCTCGTTTCTTAGCTATTTTTCTACCTCTTACCGTCTCTGTTACCTCTCTCTGACCGTCTATGTCTCTCTCTCTCTCTCTCTCTCTCTCTCTCTCTCTCTCTCTCTCTCTCTCTCTCCCCTCCCTCAATCTCGTAGCCTAGGTATTTCTCTACCTCTTTCTGTCTCACCCTCTCTCTTACTCTCTCTCTCTCTTTCTCTCTCTCTCTCTCTCTCTCTCTCTCTCTCTCTCTTTATTATTACCTCTTACTTGCTTTCTCAATTATCTTAAGCACACATACTTTTTAAACGCTCTATTCTTTCAAAATATACGAAAAAGTAAAGGCAGAAGTTAAAAGTAGTCAGTAGTAATTAGTTTGAATATAATTTATACGGATTTTCCCATAATCAGGAATTGATTTAATTGAGGTAGAAAACAGAGGGAAAAGTGAAAAAATTGACGTGCTAATGTGATACTTTGAGCTACACTGTTATGCAATAAATTCGCAAATGGAGGGCACACGTCGGTCGCTTCCATCCGATTAAACATTCAATCTTTCGCACCCCCCCCGCTCTGACACGACAATCCTTCCGAATAATACATTCTAGCAATTTGAATACACAAACTGCCAACGGCGGAAGGCAAACACAACTTCCGTATTGTAATTGCGTAAATAAGAGTTAGACGTTTCATCGCGAATCAATCGAATGTTAACAATCCCCGTGCGGATACCACGACTGCCTCGATCAAACATGGGAATTAGGCGGGAAAGCCAGTGGAAATAAATTTATCGCCTTTCGTATTTCGGTTCACGGAGAAAATTAGTAATTTTGACTAGGTAACGTTAAATCGGCATAGGAACGTTCTATTCAAAACTAAAGATTTTTAGGAAAATGTACAAGGATTTTGAAGGAGATACACTATCTACTTGTAAGAAGTTAAGGTTTAAGGTTAAAACGTGTAGGCCTCTTTACGGCCATGCGCACCGCGCCCAATATTGCTCTATTGTACTATCTCCATCATTCTCTAGAGCTCTTCATTGAGCTTAAGGCTTTTTATCGGATCCCGACTCTTTGCTAAAACCGCCTGGGTTGTATTCTTTCCAGCCGACGCTTTTCCTCTCACGTGTATATAATATCAGCCTTCACAGGCTTTCACACCAACAAAGGGCATGTTCCGCTGTTTATTTCTTCCTGGCAATATCAAGAGTCAGCAGCGCTATTATTATCGTTGTAGTACTAGGGTATTTTTTCTTTTACTTTTTGCAAAGGTCATATAAACCCCACTAGGATGCCGGTGTTAAAAAAATCCCATTTGAAAGTATGTCGGTTTAATATAAAATTTTATTATTATTCGATTAATTATACGTTTTATCTCAGGACTTGGTTGAGATGAAAAAGCTAGTGTCACAAGCGGGATTTCGAACCCACGACCTTCGTCTCTATACGCCGCTGCTCTATCCACATGAGCTACCGCGATTTCGATCCATTCGGACAATTCCTTATTTTACCATAAAACCTTTTGATTTTTTCCCTCTCTTTGAACCCACGACCTCCGGATCAGTACCCCGGAATAAAAGTTTAATTGAAATCAAAAAAGCCGGGAAAGGGGAGCAAGAAAAATGGCCCCGAAATGCTTAACGTTAAAAGAAATTTAAATAAAATAAAGGGCAGAGAAAAACATGGAGTACAAGTTCATCATTCACACCGTTCCAGAAAATAAAATAAAAAAATAAATAAATCGAAAAAAGTAAAGTTTATCTGTAGTGTCAGATGATGATAACTGTTATATCAATACTGTTGTATCATTTTATTTATTTAATAGATAACTGGAGGCGTCGCAACGGATTACGCGTCGACACGGCGCTCGTCACTCAAGGTAAAGGTCCCGGGTCTGAATGCAGTTCCGCTGGATTCGAACCCGACACACGACAATGGTTTTGTAAGACACCCCGAGGGTTGATATAACCTCTGCTGTTCCAAACCCTCGTTAAAAAATAAATAAATAAATAAAAATAACCGCAGGGATTTAAATTGTTGTGGACTTTTTAACTTTTCCACTTTAATAGTAATAATATGTAATTTAAAAATTTAAATATAAAAATAATAAACATATGCTTGTTTAATCAGATTAGTGATTAGCCATATGATTAATATATTTTTCATGCTTATCCGTTCGGCATGATTTTTGGATACTTCTGTTTCCATTTGAATGTAGTCCATTGTTGTAATTAAAATGACTCCATAACCACCAAAGCAAAGTTTCTGAGACGTCAAACCCAATACGACATTACTACAGACAACTACACTTCCTGGTACCATATCATAGCAGTGGTGCCGTCGCATTCCGCAGACCAATCCGTTTCCGACTAGGTCCGTTAAATATCGACCGCCAAATTTGTGGATTTCGTAATGGCACTTGGCCCAGGATATCAAAGATAAACGGAACGTTTCGAACATCTCATTGCCGTTTACATGTGGGTACAAGCAGTTGCTTTCTTCATCCAACAATCGCAGGGTCAACGATTTCAAAGAACCCAGATCCTTTTTCACAAGAGGCATCGCATCTATATTTTTAGATAGTGTCAAGTATGCGTAATTTCCCGCGATAACTGTGGCATCGACATTACACATTTTAGAAAGGTGGATTTTGACGACGTTGACCTGTTCCCGACCCATTCTCACTTTCAACATCTTGAGGTGAATGGACGAGTCGTGAAAAAATTTGACGCATTCGCAAGTAGTCAAAACTGAAAGTTTGGTCACGACAGCTCCATTGCACATGTGCCTGTAGTCATAATTGACGGTAACACTGTTTTTCCATTTTTCTTCTTCTGTGATGCACACCGTTGATAAGACTGTTTCAAACCCAAGCAAACACAAGAACACAACAAGTCCATACTCCATAACGTTAAAAAAATATTTTTACATAACGTTTAAAATTTCTTTTGTTTTCATTAACCAGACGTCAAGTTTTGAAAAATAGCCTACGTAAAATATCGTTAAGTATTAAATTTTTGTCAAATCGTTGTATTACATAAGCCAGATTTTCCGAATTTTTCAGATTTTATTTTCCAGTTGCTCCATTCACTAACTCTCTGCCGCTCTCTTCTCTTTCTCCCTCACACCTACTTCATCTCTCTTCTCTCCACCACTGTCTTTTCTCCTTTTTCCTATCCTCCTTTAACTTCCTACTTCTCTTTTCTCGCTGTTTCATACATTGCACTAGCCTGTTATCTCTCTCNATCTATATATATATATATATATATTTATCTATCTATCTATCTATCTATCTATCTACCTATCTATCTGTCTGTCTATCTATCGCTATCTTTCGTTCTCCCTCTCACTCTTTCTATAGGAATTAATTATTCAAAGCTACGTTAAGTCCACAGAAAAATGTTTATTTTTCATTTTATATCAACTTTGCGCACAATGTCAACCAAACTTGGCCGCGAGAATAATTCCTTTTAACTAGATTAACTTTATATTATCCTCTTCTTACACGAACAAAATGTAATTGTTTCTAATAAACCGAATTGAACAACAAAAGGGCTCAATCCGCTTAGGGATTAACGAATCAATAAATATCAAGGAGATGAATGAGTCCCATTGTTTTCCAGGCGCTGGACCATCCGTCTTCGACTTAAGTGGGCCTCCCGTTTTCATTGGTTCTCATCAAAAGGATTAGCCGGGCCCAATCGGTCGTTTGCGGCCAAATTGTTCTCTGGCTAACCTTATCTGAGATTAGCGGTTGCAGCACTCTTAGAGCCGGGATTTAAAACCGCCCCAAGGAAACCCATTCCACCACTTATCAATAACAACACCTTTCATCCATTTGCGGCTACTCTAATATCGGGAAGTGCGCTTTCGACGCAAGTATCTCGAAATCACTTACCAACTACGGAAAGGATCGATTTGAAATCGTTCTTTCTTCTTGAAGAATGGCTAATGCTCGTTACTTATTCTGCAAATTGTTAGTATATGATTCGACAGAGAAGCAGGATATTATTACTCTTCGGGTTTATAGATGACGGTTTATGATAAGCTAGCTTAAAATCGACTTAGAGCTAAGAATTGGACAGTAATATTCGACTATTAGTGTTAAACATCAGGAACTCACACAAAAATCACAAAATAAAGAAAGAAAGAGAGACAGAGTAAAAAAGAGGAAGAGAGATATGTAGATAAATAGATAGATGCAGATGGATATGATATGTAAAGGACAAAGAAGACGTAAGCGAGAGAGAGAAGAGGAGAGAGAAAAAGACAGATGGAGTGAGAGAGAGAGAGAGAGTGAGAGGGAGAGACATAGAGAGTTAGAGAGAGGTAACAGAGACAGACTGAATGAGAAGGAGAAAAACAAGAAAGAAGGTGAGAGGATAGAGAGAGAGAGAGAGAGAGAGAGAGAGAGAGAGAGAGAAGAGGAGAGAGAAAAAGACAGATGGAGTGAGTGAGAGAGAGAGAGTGAGAGGGAGAGACATAGAGGGTTAGAGAGAGGTAACAGAGATAGACTGAATGAGAAGGAGAAAAACAAGAAAGAAGGTGGGGGGATAGAGAGGGAGAGAGAGAGAGAGAGAGAGAGAGAGAGAGAGAGAGAGAGAGAGGGAAGAGTGAGTGTTTTTCTTAGTTTGTCGTTAGTCTTCTGTGTGTTCCCCCTTAGTGATTATTTAGAGAGATTAAAAGATTGAGAGAGTAAAATAAAGAAAAAGAAAGAAAGAAAAAACGAGAGGAGAGAGCGGGAAAAGAAAGACAGGGAGAGCTATAGAACAGGTAAGATTTTTTTTAATAATCGGCCTGATTTCGACTAATTTGCCTACTTATAGGAGAGAAAAGGGAAAAGAGAAACAAAGAAAGAGTTTTAGAGGGGAAAAGAATGAGAGAGATTGAGAGAGAAAGATAGTAAGAAAAAAGATAAGGGTTAAAACAAACAGAAAAGAAAAGTGTGAGTGAAGAAAGAGCGTTGGAGGTAGATAGAGAGATAGATAGATATATAGATAGATAGATAGGGAGAGAGANAAAAAAGATAAGGGTTAAAACAAACAGAAAAGAAAAGTGTGAGTGAAGAAAGAGCGTTGGAGGTAGATAGAGAGATAGATAGATATATAGATAGAGAGATAGGGAGAGAGAGAGAGAGAGAGAGAGAGAGAGAGAGAGAGAGAGAGAGAACGTTATTACAACAAATTTTAATATTTACACATAACACATAATGAGTCTAACAATCGATCGGAGTACAATATTTAAAACGTTTTCTAAACACAAGTGGTCAAAAAAAGGAGTAAAGAAGGAAATCAGAAGATATATTGAAATAAAAACAAGGAGAATCTGGAGTGTTCTGGCGATAACTCACTAATTATCTGAACTGGGAGGGGGTTTCGGTGCCCAGGAAATTGTCCCTCTGGGGTCGTAGAGGGCTGGTGCCCGTGCCAAGGGGGATGAAGTACAAAGTCCGGTCTTCCACAGACCTCGCGACAATAAATAAGGAGGGTGGGAAGAAAAGGGTGGATTAGGGAAGTAGTCTTTCCCAATCCCCTGCCCTTATCGCAGTTTTAGTTTTATTGGCCCTAATTCCGGCCGACTCGACCTACTTGGATCGCCGGTGGCCCTGAATAGTTAGACGCTCCACAAAACACACAAGATTCAAACAGAAACCGCTGGAAACTTGGACGAGTATCAAGAAGGCTAATTTACTTTAATTGGCCTTCGGACTTTCAAATGTTTCTCCTTTCCAGCAGAACAATTCTTTTCTCTTAGAATGAAAAATCGTTCTTATTATTGTTTATAATATGTCATCTTTAAATTTTTTTTACTACTCTTTTAAGAAGGGAAAAAATCCTTAATAATCGCTTAGGAATGTAACCGCGCAGAAATGTAACGACCTGATGGCAAAATGATTGATCGGGAAAAGCTGAGCGCAAATAATACTTGAATGATTAAATGGATAAGTGATTTACTGATTGTGCGAGTCGGTGATTCATTGTGTCAATGCTCGACCCCGATTCAGCAATGGGCGAAATGGGGCCCCAAGTTAATTGAATTGATTGGTGAAGCAGAAGGGCAAAAAATATATTTCCCTTTAAAAGAACTTTCAAATAAACCGTCTGACGTTTAATTGTAAACAACAAATTCTACAAATTTGCATTTCAAACTCCGATAGTCTTGATGTTAATTTATTTCTCTAAATTGTCAATAAGCCCGTCGATTCTCGATGTTGTTGCACACAGATCAGACGTTCCGAATCTGCATAAAATTACAAGGCATGTAATATCATTGAAAACACATTAACTTCCCTGCAAGTTTCCTATTCCGTAAAATATTTATTTTCCTTAATTTAAAAACAATTTACTCAAAATAGTAAAGATTGGTATAAACATGGTTACTTTTTATCGTAAAAAAACCTCTCCGAGCCACTTCCCTCTTGAAATCTAATTCTGAATGAGGAGGGAGAGTGCGCCTGCAGCTAGACTTAATCGCCAAGGGGGAGATAATGACTTTCGCCGGGTCTGTCAAAGTAATCGATTTTGCAGTAGAAACTTCTTTTTTTTTTTGTATCAAGGGAATTGAAAGAGGCGTTTACAAAACGCACGGGGAGTTTTTGGGGAAGTATGCAAGAAATAAAACCCGGGGACGATAAAGTTCACTCACACTATCACTCGCTTACACTTTCAATTTAATAATTCATAACGCAACGAAATTGTTCTTCTTGCAATTCAGTCATGAATGTATTGGACTTTGCCTGACTTACTCGGACTCTAATGATTAATTTCGTTGGCCAATCCTCGTTTTGTTGTTCATATAGACGCGTTTTGCCATTTTGCCATCTTCAGTGTGGATCTTTCTGACCAACATGACGAGGATTGGTAGACTCTCACTGACTTATTGACTACTGCCTTCTTGACGAACCGACAAACCAGTCTTAATGAATCTGGGATTTATTGCTTTTGTGATTAATGGTTACATCCATTGACTGAACTTTCAGTTTTCCGGCTCATTTTTTATAACGTTAAATAACTGACGTATTGACTATCTCCGAAACAATGTTATCATAATCGCTTGTTTGATGGCTCATTCGTTCAAGTTTAACTCATATAAACCCTTATTTACTCAATGACTATTGTCTTATGTATTTCTAACGATCCGAGTGACTCACATTCAATCTCAAAGAATCAATGATTTATTGCCTATTCTTACTTCTATTTACCGAACTTACACGTGACTAAAGCTGGGAACACACCCTATGCGACGCTACCCGATGCTACCCAACGCCTTGTCACGTTTTGGTAGGGTGCGCACATCTATGCGAAGTCAAACGCACGCCACGTACAGTCACGTAGCGTGTATCACAAATCAGTATCACAATCGCAACGCCTCTTTTGTTCTTAATGCATTACTTTGAGCAAAACCTTGCAATAAATTGTTAGTTAAATTTTATGAGCACAACCATGTAATAAATTGTTTGTTAAACTTAATTGTTTTAAATAAAATTATTCCTGTGTTTTGATCAATTTTCATCCTAACCATTATAATTAAACAATTTTTATAAAAACTCATGAATTTTTGATCTCGTTTCATTTGGTTTACGTTAAAATGAAAATAAACTACAAAAAATATGAGTGTCCTGTTCTGATGCTACTCGACAAAACGGTATAATTTTATGAGCAAAACAATGAAATAAATTGTTAGTTAAATTTCATGAGCAAAACCGTGTAATAAATTGTTAGTTAAATTCATTATATCAAAAAAATTGCATTCCCGTGTTTTGATCAATTTTCTACCAAACCATTAAAATTAATTTTTTATAAATAAAAACTCATAAATTTTTGATCTCGGTTAATTTGGTTCATATTAAAATAACTATGTTGTAATAATTATAACGACAATAATAAATGTAGTTTGAAACAACAATTTCATTGTCCGGTTCTTTTGTCTTCGACTGTACTCGATGCTACCCGACGAAAATCTGCACAGTGGGGATCGCGTGGCGTAGAGTAGGGTAGCATTGCGTGGCATAGGGCAGATGTGCACGGGGGTAATACAATTTTATGGACAATTGGACTTTGAATTTGCATCAGGTAGCATCACATAGCGTGGCAAGGAGTAATTGTGTTCCCCGCTTAACTCCCTCTTTAATACAATATATAATTTTTTTACGAGGGTTCGCAACATCAGAGGTCATGTCTACGCTCAAGGTGTGGGTGTCTTTGAAAAAAGGCCCATTTGTGACCGTGTTTGAGGGACCGTGCGGCTGTATTCGAACCCGGTACCTTTACCTTACAGTGATGAGCGCTGTGTCAACGCCTAAACAATTGCCCTTACATTATATAGTTGACTTATTGATTATCAATTATTTGATAAATTGTGCTGTACATTTACTGACGTACAGTCCGAAAACCCATATGGAGCCGGATTTGACTCACCGACTCAGGCTGTTCTTTTTGAAGAACCGCACGACACATTTTCAGCCTCAAAGAATCGGTGATTTATTGACTTTCGTTTACTGTTATTCATCACTCAAGTTTTAAAACACGATATAATTGACTTATTATATATTAACCACTTGACAGATTGTATGATTTATTGGCTCATATGATGGATCATCCCCACCGTTAAATAGTATAACAGTCGCACGAACTCATTACTTTCTAAAAAATGATTTAGTTGACAAACTGACAATTGACTCATTGACAAGGTTTGTTATTTTCTAGCTCGTTTCATGACGGTCCAAGAGGCTGACCATCCGTATGAAACCTTATATCCTTACTGACTCTTCCTAGCGAACTGCGTGAACCTTCAAGTCTCAATGAAGCTTTATTCAAGTTTTCTCTTTGGATAGTGGCCTCCTTTAGTTGTTAACTTTTACGTTCACTGTTTTATTATATTATAAAATGGATACATTGACTGTCCTTTCAAAAACTGTTTTATTTATTCGCTTGTTTGGTATCTCAATCCAGCACTGCCCAATAATATGACAAATTCATCTCTTAAATCACTTAATGATTTGTTGGGTTTCTGTCTGACAGTTCGTGTGTGGCACTCTCCACCACCACCTCCTCCTCCTCCTCACACTCTCACTCTCTTCTTTCTCGCGCATTCACACACACACACACACACACACACACACACACACACACACACACACACAGAGTATCAGTGCGCAATTTTCTGTCGATCCAACTGACTAATCAATTCATCTCATATTTTATCGACTAAGTTGACTCCTTTGATCACTCACTCATTCATACATTGTCGTACGAAAGTGAGATCACCGATATTAATGATTTTTTTTAAATGATTCTAGGTTAAAAAACATTAGAAACGTGTCCGATAGTTCTTTCCAATGGGCTTTAAAGCCGAGAAGAAATGTATGCAAGTTTTTCAAGGTACATATCAGCTAAATTGCTTTTTAGTCATAATAAGAAAATAAGGATGGAAGTATTAAATGAGATTTTATGCTGAACCGGCATTGAGTCGCTTTAATGGGTCCGTCTTCACCCGCTGGTTTGTTGAACTGATAAAACGCGTTTAGGGATTGCACCATCTTCAATGGGGAAATGAACTTGAGATTAAAATTATATAAAAAGTTTTAAAACACCATAAAATTCTATCGTGATTCAACTCAGTAACTAATTCAATTATATTTTTAACACTAAAATAAATAAACGATTAAACTAAAGATTTGTTTAAAATCTAGTTGAATTTTAAAAAAATAAATGGAGGGTCATGGTCAACGCGTTGCACATGGTCAATGACACAGACAAGGAAAAAAAAACGTTACAGATTTAAATTTCACCATCTAAGTGGATAAAAAAAAAACTTTCATATCTTTCAATACCCAATGTTCACCACGTCGTCTAGAAAATGGTAGCGTAGTGAAAAGCCTTTTGAGAAAGAAAAAACTTCAGAATCTTCTCCAGGTCACGTTTTCCCCGTAATCCATGATTATGCAGCGTAGCAATCCCTGATCAGACAGCCACGAGTGGCATCAAATTTACAGGGAGCTGTAATAAATCAGTTGTTCCCAACGGTCCCTCGATACATGAGAAGAATGAGCGAGCGTGCACCTACCAAACGTTCTATCCTGACAGATAAAAATTCAGCCTTTCTTAGATTTTTTTTCTCTGTCATTTACGGAATTGAAAAGAAATTGTCAAACCATTATTAGATTTTTTTAAACATAATATATACAATTAATTAAGTTTTTTAGTTGAGATAAAAACGTCAGCGTCACGAGCGAGATTCGAACCCACGATCTTCGACTAGATACGCCGCTGCTCTACCACTTGAGCTATCGTTACCTCGATCACTCGCACACTAACTTCCCATCTCGACCCAACCTTTCAAATTTTCCCTACTTTTTGCCATTTTTCCTATGTCGTGAAATCTATTTGATTCTCGGCGACAAATGAAATTGCCACGGAGAGCATTGGTGAAGGTATACTTCATTTTTACTTATTAAATTTACTAGTTTTCGTGGTCCGTTTGACCAGTTAATATCTTTCAATTAATTAAGGTTTTTAGTTGAGACAAAAAAAGTCAGCGTCGGACACTAACTTCCCATCTCAACCCCACCTTTTGAATTTTCCCTCCTTTTTGCCATTTTTGTCGCCGAGAATCAAATAGATTACACGACATTTGAAAATTGGCTAAAAGGAGGGAAAATTCAAAAGGTGAGGTTGAGATGGGAGGTTGGTGACCGAGTGGTTGATGTCACAATAGCTCAAGTGGTACAGCAGCGGTGTATCTAGCCGAAGATCGTGGGTTCGAATCCCGCTCGTGACGCTGACTTTTTTATCTCAACTAAAAACCTTAATTAATTGAAAGATATTAATTAAGAAAGTATTAATTAAAGATATTAATTGGTCAAGCGGACCACGAAAACTCGTGAATTTAATAATATATACATTTGTCCAAATAAGTACCACCAATGCTAGACGAATCAAATCAATTCGTAATCCAATGTACCTAGCCTTCTTATTTCAGTTATGCATAGAAAACAAATAAAAGAGAAATATTATTTAGTTTCATCATAATTCGTGATCCGATTGATCAAATAACTTTTTTTCAATTAATTAATCCTTATGTAAGGTATTTGTTGAACTAAAAAAGCCAGGGTCACGAGCTGGATTCGAACCCACGACCTTTGGCTAAATACGCCGCTGCTCTACCACTTGAGCTATCGTGACTTCGTTTATTTAGTTTATTTCAACCCAAAAGCTTGACAATTACCATCTTAAAATAACAGTTTTTTTGACATTATAGAGTTACTATTGCTAGTTTACTGAAAATATCATTTTGAATTAATTATGTTTGTCCATATTGTCTCGAGTGCTGTCAGGTCTATGTTTTAACGGCAAAAGGATGCAAATAAACGAGAGCCGTCGAAAAAATCGATGAACTTAGTAAATTACTTCCGAAATGAGCCTCCGCTGTAGGAGAAAAGAGCATAAAAAGAATATTCAGTTTGCGAGAGAAGAGGGATACAAATTGCATGAAGGGGCACAATGAAGTGGGTCCGCCGTGGGACCGAATGTTCCTGAATAAAAGAATCGTTTTCCAAAACAAAAGGGGACCCAGGATTTCGTGATTCAGATATAGCGATGATTTATTAAAAAGAGGGTAATTAAAGAAGACAAAAAAGACGTCTTAGACCGTCCGAGGGATATATTAAAGGCTGTTTAAAGTCGGGGAACTTTTAGTGGTTCATCACTAAGTTAAAAGTCCTGGATTCGAATCCAGTGGCCCTGAACTCGAACCTGACATAATGGGTCTTTTATCACAAAACACTCTCGTAAAAATTTTTTTTAAAGTTTGGGCTCTTTTATTGGGGGAAAAGGCTAGCTCTTGGTGAATATACTCCAGCTCTATCTACCCGAAGTTAAGGCTATCTATCCAAGTTGGCCGGATCGACGTCTCTAGACCCTGTTGATTTTCCTGACAAAATAGAACTAGCTTGAAAATGGTTTTATATCCTAGACATCATTCACACAGATAAAAAACACTGAATAGTTACTATCTCCTGTTTTCTTATTAAAATTTAGATTGTCCTTTATTTATATTTTTTGATTCTCTGTGTGTCTATCTATTTCAGTCACTCTACCACTCTCACTTATTTGCCCCTACAATCTCTCTTTTTCAATCGTTTGCACTCACTATTTTTTCATGATCACACATTCTCTCTCTATCTCTCTCTCTCCCTCACTCACTCCCTCTCTCTCACTCTCTCTCTCTCACTCTCTCTTTCTCAATCTCTCTCTCTTTCTCTCTTTCGTTCTCTCACCCCTCTCACTCCACTTTGTCTCTTTCTCACTCACTGGCACCCACTGTCCAAAAATCTCTCTTTCTCTCTCTCTCTCTCTCTCTCTCTCTCTCTCTCTCTCTCTCTCCCTCTCTTCCTTTCTTCGTCACTCTCTCTCCCTCTCTCTCTCACACACACACACACACACACACACACACACATATATATATACACTCTTTCTCTCTTTCGCTCTCTCTCCCCCTCTCACTCCACTGTGTCTCTTTCTCACTCACTGGCACCCACTGTCCAAATATCTCTCTCCCTCTCTCCCTCTCTCTTTCTCTCTCTCCCTCTACCCCTCTCTCTCACTCCATCTCTCTCTCTCTCTCTCTATCTCTCTCTCTCTCTCTCCATTTCTATCTCTCTTACTCTCAGCCACACTATTTATTTTATATGCCAATAAAATTAACAGCACCATATATAAATGTTATCATGGAATGTTCGGCAATCATTTTAAACATCTTAAATTAAAAGTTAGATGATAAATGAAGCAATTATTGAAGTGAACCAGGATCTACTAACTCTAAATGAATGGGCATAACATCATGGTTTAACGATTAATCCTAGTAAATGTAACAGTATGATTGTTCGACATCTGTAACTTATCGGTAAATTGGAAATATATGAATATTAATCCAATAATATTAGAGAATGACATAATAAGATATGAAAATGCGCTAAAGATACAAGGTGTCTGAATAGACCATAAACTAATTGGATAAAACAAACTAGACTTGTTGTTAGTAAAATCTATTCACTTTTGTACTCTTTTAATAAAATCATTTCAACTAGTAATATATTTGTTAGAAAGAAAATAATTAATTAATTCATGAAACCTCATTTCCGGTACAATGCACCTATAATGTCTGATTTGTCTGATAGAAACGTGATACACAAACAACAGAAAATGTAAGACATGTATTAAGACTAAAGTATGATAGTCCTATATGTGATACATGTAAGAGAATAAATATGTTAAAATATGATACATTACAAAAAATAATTATCATATCAATAATGTTCAAAATGATACCCTCTAAGCAACCGAACTATATATTTGTGAAATATAAGAGAAAAACATTTTCTTTTCGTGCTAAAGTTTCGATCTTTATTAAGATCATCTTCAGGGACTGGGATTTACAAACACTGTTTAAATTTAACAAATACATGTAGGATGTAAAAATAAGTGAATTTATATAATGCAAAAAATATATTTTTTTATATTCAATCAAAGTATTTCTACTCACTCACAGTCTTTGTTTTCTGCGTGAAAGTGTTCTTTCACTCTCAACACGACACGCAAGAATGGCACACTTACGCAGAAAACAAACACTTTGAGTGAGTAGAAATACTTTGATTGAATATAAAAAAATATAATTTTTGCATTGAATAAAATCGCTTATTTCTACATCCTACACGTATTTGTTAAATTTAAACAATGTTTGTAAATCCCAGGCCCTGAAGATGATCTCAATAAAGATCGAAACGTTGACACGATAAAGAAAATGTTTTTCTGAAACCTACATCACACCAGACCGCATCTCACGATTGCTGAATAATCATCGACTAACGGTCGCTAATCACCACACATATAAGAGAAAATTAAAACATTAAACTTGAGACAAAACAATATATACGAAATTTCAGTTCATAGAACTAAAACATACGCCAGATCTTTCTTAAATACCAGCATAAAGCTATATAATAATGTTCTAAATAGTATTTCCTCTGAAAATATTTAAAACTTCTGACGGAAAAAATTAAAACCATCATAAAATCATGAAAGCATGAATTAATTAATATTATGTTTTATATTGTGTGTTTTTGCATTCCATAAATAACTATAATAACGAAATTTAAAGAATAATTGTTTAATTAATTTAAAGTCATGCCAAACTATCAAAAATGCTTGTTAAAGTTTTTATTGTTTATCTTTTCTTTTCTTTTTTTCTTTTTTTTATTGTTATTCGTTGATTTCTTATATAGATAAACACATATTGACTTATAAATTTATAAACGAAAAATTGTTGTAATGTCAAATATTTAGTAAAACATGTGTAACACTTGGTTTTATTTCTTTGTATTTGTAAAATAAATCGTAAAGACCAAAAGCATCTGCATAAATTGTATGTAAAATGTAAAATGTACAAGTCACGTTAAGTGGAAGAAAGTTCCACGAGACCTAACTTTGCGTGTTTAAATAAAACTTTTAATCAATTAATCAATCAATCTCTCCCATTTAATGAGACTCACTATTTATCCTTCTCGTTTAAACAGTATCTTTCTCTTATTATCGCTCTTTCTCTGCTTTCTTTTTACTCTCTCTCTCGCAACTCTTTGGGTTACAACAATCTCACCGTAAGTCGTATAAGAGATTTGCGATTTTTTTGAACATTTGATTAATCAGGTCTTTCCATAAAAGGTATCGATTTTTGTAACATGTCATGCGCTATAACGTAATAAAATAATTGTAATTGTAATTAGATTTCGTGGGAAGTAAGTTGAAAAAAAAAGAAATTTACGTTATTTCGTGGTAGAGCTTGGTAGCTATTAAGAAATCAAACCCTGACAATTTTCCAGATCATACGAATCTACCCACGAGAAATTTCATTTTTTCTGTCTGTCTGTCTGTCTGTCTCTCTCTCACTCTCTCTCTCTCTCTCTCTCTCTCTCTCTCTCTCTCTCTCTCTCTCTCGCTCGCTCGCTCGCTCTCTCTCCCCTCTTTCTATTTCTTTCTCACCTCTCTTTCTTCCTCAATCCCTCACTTCTGCTGTCTCCCACTCTGTTTCAGTTGCTCTCTCTCTCTCACTCTCTCCCCTTTCTTTCTTTCTCTCTCTCTCTCGCTGATACTTTCTCTTTCCGTCGTTGCTTTTCCTGTCTCCCTCACTTCTATCTGCCTATCTGCCTGCCAGTCTTACGTATATTTGTGACTATTTCATTAATTTACTCTTTAAAAATTGAATCCGTTTTGAATTAATCAAGTAATAAGGTAGCAATAACTTAATCGGTTAATAATTAATTTATTTTTCATGAAAAAAAGTTTTTACTATATATTTAGTTCAAATAAGCGTTAACATGACGAAAAATGAACCAAATTAAGATGGACTGCAGATTACACATAGCCACACAATATTTCTCTCTATGTTATTCTGACCACATACAGATTGAATATTATAATATAATACATTATGTACGTAGTATGGGTTGATGATTATTATTTGATGTTATGGCAAGTAAAAACATCCTTGATTGATGTTAAATGTTTTCGAATGAAAGATGATTTTGAAATTTATAATTAATTATTGACACCGATTCATGAATATGCAGACGACGTTGTTCCATTTAATCACAGCGGGGTATGAAACTTTGCCTATAAGGCTGCTTGTGCGGCGGAACCTATTGTTTCTGCTTTCTGTGATTAAAACCTCTCAATTTTCCCAAGCCGGCTTAATTCCCCGTCATAATTAGTTTCCCAGGATGAAGAGGTCCGTTTGTATTCCGGGAGGATACCTAGCTCCTTAAGAACGGGTCAATGGAGATTAAAACAGACGGGTTTACAATTAAGAGGCCCCATTCGGGGCGACAATCTCACCCTCTTGTCGGATGTGAAGTCAATTTAACGGTGAGGGAACCCTTCTCTTCCCTCTTCTTCTGAGGGCCAATAACGGCCGTCTCCTATCCCAGACGTCTTTTCTAATCCCTGTTAATTCCCTTCAATAGATTTGTTACCGAAAGTGGTAAAAGATAATAGCATAAAAGTCGCGTCTGAAAAATATATTAGCCTATTATCCTTTCTAACTATTAGTATTTTAAAGCCACAATTTAAATTCTCTGGTTTTTCAAGTCTGGAAAATTTTAAATTGATGACTAATAAAATGTAAAGCAGAGAAAAAAATGTCAGAAAAATTAGAAATGTTTCCAATGTCAGACAATAGTGGGTCAAGAAAATTAGTTAAATTCGGTCTTTGGGGTAATTCGCTGAAATCGATTATGTGCTTTTATAATTTCTTATGGAAAATTGATTTAGAGGTTTTATGACACCTATGGACTTTTGCTTCTATCTATTAATTACTTTTACCGACTATTTACGGCTAATTTACCATCATAACCAATTGGACTGGACAAATGTTTTCAAAAACGAAAAAATAAAGGCGAAACGAGTGAAGGAGAAATATTTGTTGCTGTGCTACAAGGGTGGATGAGGATGGAGGACGGCCGCCCTTTTACAACTTGTAGCCAACGCCGCGACAGCTCACTATTTCTCCGAATTCGCCCACCCTCCGGACGACCGTTGGTATTACTTGTGTATATTTCCGCCAATAATAAAAGATTTATTGGCCACGGGAGAAAGAGAAGAAAGAGGGAGAGAGAAAAGGATGAAGAACTTCTTTTATTACACGAGGAACAAATCCTTTTGAGTAATGTTTGCAAGAAGGGAATTTTCTTATTTGACGGTAACCCCAAGCTATATTTTTTCATTGGCAACAATATATATGTAAACGAACTAATTTCAAACAATTCTTTTTCCATTAGACCAAAAAATGTAATCACTATTACATCTATTAGGTTTTTTGATCCGACTGACAAAATAAATTCTTTTCGATTAATTAATCTTTAATTAAGGTTTTGGTTGTGATAAGAAAATCAGTGTCACGTGCGGGATTCGAACACACGACCTTCGGCTAAATACGCAGCTGCTCTACCACTGAGCTATCGAGACTTCGACCAACGTCCCACCTCAACACCACCTTTTGAATTTTCCCTCCTTTTTGCCATTTTAAACAACTCTTTTTCCATTGGACCAAAAAATGTGATCACTATGTTTTATTAGAACCTCGTGATGAATGAATGAAAAAATAGAGAATACAATCGAACACAAAGCTTCAAGCTATTATACTCTTTTTTCTGTATTTACATCACACCAATACTCATTCATTCATTAACTAATGGGGAGTCGGTGGCCGCAACGGTTTAGGCGTTGACACGGCGCTCATCACTGTAACGTAAAAGTCCCGGGTTCGAATCCAGCGGCCCTGCATTCAAACCCGACATACAAATGGGCTTCTTTTCAAAAACACTGGCACCCCGAGGGTTTATATGACCTCTACTTTTGCGAACGTAAAAAAAATACATAAATAAAATTTTATGAACTAATTGTCCCAGGTGGAGGAGTTATACTACTACAATGACTTGTTTAACATAAATGAAGCAATGAATTCATAGACTACATCGATGTAGTCTAACTTGATTTTGCACCTTTGAAAATGAAAACTCTAAAGATAAGGAATTTTTTCCTAGTTCTTTAGGTTCGTTCAATTGACTGATTATAAAGTAAAAATATTTGTCCTTTCTGGATGGCTCTAGCCGAAGTTTTAGATATAGACACGGATAAAATACCGATATTTTACCGATAAATTGAAGTATTGAACTTAGGCGAATCGCAGCATGGATGAAAATGAAAAATTTCCTCTTGTGGTGTGTGGGGTGATAAACCTTCTATTTGATAGTTTCTGTTGCGTGGTTTAGTGGACTGTAGGAAATAAATGAAAAATAAAATATAGTGAATAAAAATAAAAATAAAATCACCTTCTGCTGCAGCTCAAAATCAAAAACGAGGTGTACAAGGGGGAAATGAAACGGAAAAGAGTGTTGGTCGATGATGAGATAAGGGATGGGAAACCCTCACCTCGTCTTGGCAAACTCCAGCGAGAGCTTCAGAGGGTGGATTCGCACGACAGTCGCGAGAGAATTAATAAACTTAAATATTCTACCTGTGCAACCAACGATCTGCAGAAATCGCGATTTGATCGGACAACCTGATCAAACGAACTGGACAAAATTTCAGAAGCTTTATCTCCGACTGCGATACATGGACTGATGCCGGTCAGTGCAGGGTGCGGCCGAACACCACCCTCTCGGTACAGAGTTCAAAGGGCGTAAACAACAGTTTCCTATCACCCTGGTATGTCTATCCTCTAACAAAAATCAGCAAGGATAGGCAGACCTGGACGTTAGGTAACTAATAAGTAATTATCATAGAATAAGCGAAAATGATGGCCTAAGACAAAAGTACTCACATCCAAAAGTAGTACGTTATGCCATTCCGATACACACTGCTCGCGTCCTAATTAATAAAATACTGTTTTTTCATACGTTTTAGTGGTCAATTGCCCAAGTTACATCTATTCTTTCCATGTAAGGTTCTGCTCGTGACACTGACTTTTTTATCTCAACCAAGACCTCACATAGAAAGAGAATTAATTAATTGAAAGAAGTAACTTAGTCAATTGACCATTAAAACGTGAATGAATTAATATTTAATGAGTAAAAGAAGTATCACTTCACTAAACAGCTCCCCGTGGCCACTTCATAAGTCGTTGAGAATCCAATCCGATTACACGACATTTGTAAATGGCAAAACGAGGGAAGGTTCGAACAGTTGTAGGTTGAGATGAGAGTTGGTGTCCGAGAGGATCGAAGTCACGATAGCTCAAGTGGTAGAGCAGCGGCGTATTTAGCCGAAGGTCGTGGGTTCGAATCCGCTCGTGACACTGACTTTTTTAACTCAACCAAGACCTTACATGGAAAGAATAATTAGATAAAAGATGTAACTTAGTGAATTGCCCACTAAAACGTAAATGAATTGATGTTTATTGAGTTTTAAATTCATATCTTATTTATTAGGACGTTATAATTCAAATATTCTCAGCGTAGCTTGAAGTAATTCGAACGAGTTGCCATTGTGTAGCCGATTTGTGCAGTCGGAGCGGTAAGGATTATTCAAAACACTTTGACCTGAGGCCAAATCAAATTACAAGGTTGAATTGTATAAAAACGGCGTGAGAATAGAAGCGGTTGCGAAATTGCAACACGGTTAGTTGGAGCGGGCGTAAATAAAAATTCCGTCCACGTGCTGAGCAAATTGCCGTCGGGGCAGGACTTATTTCCCATCTTATTCCCTCCCTCGGATGCCCACCCGACAACTCTTTGGGGAAGCAATTTTTCATCGCTTGCTAATTATTTGCGAAGGGAGGATTTGGAAAACACGATTTCAGATAACGTTAACGTTCTGATAGTTATCTTCACGAAAACAACAACAAAATAATTTGTTGAACAACGCGAACCATAAATTGTCTTGATACGGTACAGGAGAAAAATTCATATATATGTAACATACCTTTTCACCACTACGACCAAATTGATTAAGATCATACCATGGTAACACATACACCGATGTAATAATTACATTTTAATAATTTACCATTCCAATGATCACGAGGTATTTCACGACACTCCGACGCTTCCTTAGATCTAATATGGGCAATTAGTTCTTTTATTGGGGGACCGCGGTAGTCGAGTGGTTAGCAGTTCTTTTATAGCAACCTAATGGTCGGGGAGTAGGTGGTGGTAAAAGTTGGGCACAGTGACGAAGATATGTAATAAAAAGAGAAGCCGAGAAAGCAAAAAAATTAGTTTATATATATATATAAACCTATATACAGGGTGAATTGCTACTCGTGCTACAAACTTCTCCAGTAGATTCTTCACCCTAAAATGAACAAAAAAGTTCATATTGTCCATGGTCCGATTCNCTAGATATAGAGAGAGAGAGAGAGAGAGAGAGAGAGAGGGAGAGAAAGAGAGAGAGGTAGAAGAGGAATGATGAAGGAGGGAGAGGAAGAGTGAGAATGTAAAAGAGTTACGTAGTTAGATAAATAGCTAGCATTATAGGCATGTAGTCTGACTGCCCAAATAGTAAGTGTTGAGATGGGTTGGAAATATACAAAAGAAGTAGAGAAAGATAGCTAGAATGTATAAAAAGTGAGAGAGTGGGAGATAGAATGAGAAAGATACTAACATTGAAAGGGGGTGGAGGGAAGGGGGAGTGAGAGAGAAAGAGAGAGAGGGAGGCAGAGCGATTAGGTTAGAACGAGACGGTTGATTCATAAATAAAGAGTTAGAAGAGAGAATATTGTAGAGAGCGAGGGAGAGACAGATTGCGAGAGAGTGATTCAGAAACATATTTAGAAAGAGAGATTGTCAAGGAAAGGGAGGGAAAAACAGATTGAGGTAGATAGACACACAGACAGATAAAGAGGGAGGGAGAGAGAGAGTGTGAGGGAGAGGTAGAGAGGTAGAAAGATTAAAGGAGAAATGTTGGGAAGGAAAACAACATGTTCATGTCATAACATATAATTGTGCACAAATTATGATACACTTAAAAGAGTTAGGTAGATTAATATGTAAAGAGATTAATATGGAGATAGAATAGACGAGTGAGTGAGTTAGAAAAAGTGCAAGTAGATAGAACGGAAATACATCAAAGGGTTACATAAACAGAATATGGTAAAATTCTTGCAATCATAGGATACAGTTACTTTAACTAATTTTAACTATTTTTTAATGTATTTATCGTAGCAATAGGAAACTTTATAGTCCTGACAATACAACTATGAAATACACTAAAAGTTTAACTAGATTTAGGCTTTTCTCATTGATTATTCGTTTAATTAACTTTTAAAAATATCTTGTTGAAGGATGACAACAATTAGAAAATCTGATCGAGGTTGAATCTATTCCTTTCAATTGGTCTCGTTTAGTTAAAGACTTATGATTATCCATCAGTGCTGTTTAAATGTGATCCTCCCAATGCCCTTGACTGTAAAATCTATACTCAATTGAAAATGCTATACAGACGGGTTATATACACAATTTTTTTCAGTTTCAGTCCCGAATAATGAGCTAAACAAATGTTATTTCACTGCTCAAATCATAAAAGGTCGAACCATTTTTCAAACCGTTGTGTTTGGCCTGGGATAATTTTCCTTGTAAATTTAAATTCTAAATGATTTATTTAATCTTTTCTTTGACATACCCCTTAATAAATATTATTATCGTATACTTAGGTTTTAGATACTCAATTTTCATTTCAGCAACGTTTTAAACTTTGCATTCATAATTTCTCCATCAGTACAATAATTTTTTGTTGTTATCTAACAATTGTTATTCAACTTACTCGTGCTCGAGTGAAGAAAGGCAGGAAACTCATTTCGGGGGCCCCTATCTTCTCTAAATTGCGAAGTAATCCTCTCGACCCGGGGAGTTAGTGGCTTGAGGGTATTACTTCTTTCGTACGTCTAAGCCGTCAACAAAGATCCCTGTTTGATTCAAACGAGAAGAAAAAGCCAAATAACTTTCCCAGGATAGCGCACTTTGGATCCTATTATTAATTTAAAATAATGTGATCCATAATATATTTTTCAAAAATTCAAAGTTGTCTTGAAGAATAAAAAAAATATATACTGCATAGGTTACCTTATTAGCATCAGCTAATGAAATAATTTACATCCTTTTTATTTATTGAAATGATTGATAGTAGCAAGATCAGCGTATTAATAAACCGTGTGACACAAAATTTGGATTTTATTATTCGGAGATCGTGAGATGCGGTCTGGTGTAACGTAGGTTTTAGAAACATTTTCTTTATAGTGCCAACGTTTCGATCTTTATTGAGATTATCTTCAGGGCCTGGGATTTATTTATTGCTTAAATTTTACAATTACGTGTAGGATATTATGAAAAAATGAATTTATAGAATGCTAGAAAATTTTATGTTCAATCAATGTATTTGTACTCACTCAAAGTGTTTGTTTTCTGCATATTTATATTGTGTATTGTATCTATATTGTGTCATTCTTGTGTGTCCTGTTGAGAGTGCCAGTGAGATATTGCGGTTTTATGTTTATATACATTGGATATTGAAGGGGGTGGGGAGGGAAATCGGGAAAAGAAAATCATTTTTATACGAGGAGTTGGCTTCTTTGAAGTGAAAGGAGCCGACAATGGGAAAAAAATGGGTAATGGTTCGGCCAGATTATCCTTTCAGGATTATATAGAAAGGGATAATTGGGGAAAGGAAAGCCAAATTGTTGAAGAATGAGACTATGTAGAAATGCTTGATGTGTGGAATGTGATGATTGTTTTATATGTTGTATTATATGTTTTGTGTGATGTGATGATGATATATGTATAGTAACGATATTATTTTACAATTTTCTACCACTCTATATCTTCATTTTTTTAATCTAAAATTTTCTAGCATTGTATAAATTCATTTTTGTTAACTAAAATTTTCTAGGATTGTGTAAATTCATTTTTTTATCTAAAGTTTTCTAGCATTGTATAAATTCATTTTTGTTAACTAAAATTTTCTAGGATTGTGTAAATTCATTTTTTTATCTAAAGTTTTCTAGCATTGTATAAATTCATTTTTTCACATCCTACATATATTTGTAAAATTTAAACAATGTTTATAAATCCCTGGCCCTGAAGATTTCTCAATACACATCGAAACGTTAGCACGATAAAGAAAATGTTTTCCTAACACGTACGTCACACCAATGACAGCATCTCACGATCTCCGCGCGCGCGAATAATCATTGACTAACAGTCACTAAACACCACACATTTGGATGTTATTTTGGAATACCTAAATTTGCTTAACATCTTGCTGAACCCAATTTATTTCCAAATTGGGAATTTATTTTTGGATGTTTACTTCCAAATATAATAACTATTTTACACTAAAGCTTACAATTTAAATTAGTATTTTGGCAAAGGCAATACGCCCTGACTACGTTTGCCTCGTTATGCAAATTAGCACAGTACGTAACGCCTTTGAACATAACTAACATTAATCACGCTAATTAACGCCATCTATAATACGAGACGCGAGATTTGGGTTACAACAATCTCACCGTGAGTCGTATGAGAGATTTGCGATTTTTTGAACATTTGATTAAACACGTCTTTGGCACAATTACACAGAAGACAAACACTTTGAGTGAGTAGAACTACTTTGATTGAATATAAAAAATATATTTTGCATTGTATAAATTCACTTTTCCACAGCCTAAATGTATTTGTTAAATGTAAACAATGTTTGTAAATCCCAGCCTCTGAAGATGATCTCAATAAAGATCGAAACGTTGGCTCGATAAAGAAAATGTTTTTCTGAAACCTACATCACACCAGACCGCATCTCACGATTTCTGAATAATTCTAAATTAAAAGAAATACTAATAACAAAATATGTATAATCATCTTCTGTGCCTACTTATAAATTTTATATTAAGTCTGCATATTAATTTTACACTATATTTACAAAAAATTTAGTTTATTATGCGTTATTTTCGTTTTTGTTTTTTAATTTAAATTGATTAATCTCTCTCTCTGTCACTCTCACTCTCTCTCTCTCTCTCTCTCTCTCACTCACTCTCTCTCTCTCCCTCTCTTCCTTTCTTCGTCACTCTCTCTCCCTCTCTCACTCACACACACACACACACACACACACACACACACACACACACACACACACACACACACACATACACACACCTATCATTTAAATTGTTAAATTTTCCTAATTATTATTCGTGTTTTAAGCAATCACTTCCTACACTTCCTATAATTCAGTACAAGCAAAGATGCAGAAGGCGGTTAAATCCAAGGAAAACATCAGTGTCAGTAAATTTGAACGAGGATGAGACCGCAACACCATGGCTTTTTCACTTTCGCTTGTTTCCCATCAGACTCCAGCCAGAGGATTTTCGAACTTACACAAAACTAATATTAACCGTGTACATAAAACTTCTTTGGCATACCAGCCTCGGCTTCCGGTTTGGCGGGCGCTCCGTAGTGCGGTCTGATCGATCAGCCAAAAATCTACCGCTTGTTCGATCTACGGAGTTCCACGTTTTAGACAAATTTTGGGCCTGAATATAATTTGGACTAAGCTTAACCCATTATGCACGTAAATATTGTTGTCAAATATTTTAATGAAACTTTATAGTTTTGTTCCTCACTGGGTGGTCTTCAGAAAAACTTTTTTAAATATGTCTCTTGTCATTTCATGATATGAAGATATGCCAAATGGCCTACGCCGGTTGATTTTATTAACCAAACTAATTATTTTAATTGATTTAGTATTTATTTATACAACGTATGTCTGAGTTGAAAAATTAATGTCGCGAGCAGGACTCCCTACAACAAACGGATCAGTACTCCGTTGGCTCTACCACATGAGCTATCGTGTCTTCTGTTCACGAGACACCAAGTAATCATCTCAACCTACAACTTTTTCGATAGGTGCCCTCGGAGGATCTGACACGTAGGAGAACGGTCATAGTCACCGGATTAAGAATAGGCCATGCGAGGTTGACACACGTCCAAAGTCCACACGTGTGTCCGGCATGGAAAGAGCGGTGCTCGATGTGTCCCATCTGATCAAGAGTGCAATACCTTGGCTCTTTAAGGAGAGCGTGTAGGTTTCCCACCCGATAAGACTCATGCTTGAGGACAGTAGGGAGTTCCGTGTTACGATAAAGGAAACAAGTTCTTTTAATATGTATACAATCCTACAGATAGTTCAGTGATCCTAGCACGGGTTGAGAGTGTATGTATTTACTAGCGTGTGTCAGAGTGCCGATAGATAATTTTTTATGTCTGCTAGTAATTTATTGTAAAGTATAAAAAATGGATTGCCGGCGGACCGCGAGAAGTGATAAGCTCAACTTTGTACATGTACGTATGTACGTACATGTGCATATTTGAGCTTACATAAATCCAAATGCTAACCACTACATCAACCACATGCTTGTGCGTAACCTACAAATAAATAGTGCCACCAGAAAAAGATATTTAACAAAAAATAATTACAAGTATTGCAATAAATAATTATTTCCGTATAAATTAAATTAATAGAAATAATTGAACAATTAGCACGAATCGACTTAATTCTGCAAGTAAGCAGTGTCGATGGAGAAGCATATTTTCAAATATGTTTTATAAACGCTAAGACTCAACTAAAGTTTTCAAACGTGACCAAAAAAGGGTTTCAAAAAGTAAATAGAAACTTTGCAGTTTACAATACGCCAAAATGACAAAATTAATAAAAAATAACGAACATAAGTAAGAACGTGTAACTGATTGACGAAACGCTGTTAAACATCCGTAAAATTGCTGCAAAATCGTAAAAATTTTACTATCATGACGTTTTAATTTTATTATTCATGTAGTTTTAGACGGAATCAACCGAATTATGTTCTTCTTTACGATGAAAATTTAGAAAAATGTTTTTATTTTTGCTTAAATGAGGGCATTCGTCGTTTCCTCCATAGCAGCAAATTATCCGCCGTGTTTTGTATACAAAATTAGAGATTGTCCCAAGATTAAAACTGACCTCACTAATACGTCTGAGCATTTTGTAAATAAAATAGAGACAACTTATGTTTTATTCAGGTGGACGACAGTCTCTATTCAGTGCTTCTTAGCATTCTCACTAGCTTTCTCTGTAACTCAAGCACCCAGCTATATTTCAGCCCTAGGAACGTATAAGCTCCATCCCTCTTGGCGCGTGTAATATTTAAATGAACCCGATTATGTCCTCTGTATTATGCATTGTAACGGCATATTTTATTGTGAAAGAGAAAAAAGTTATATATTTAAAAAATCTTCTAAGAAAATATTAATAAACAAAATTCAACGTACTGAAAGTTGGACTTTTGAAAACTTTTTTACAATCCATTAGATTTCGTGGTCCAATTGACCAAATAACCTCTTTCAATTAATTAATCTTTAAGTAAGATATTGGTTGAGATAAAAAAGTCAGTGTCACGAGCGGGATTCGAACCCACGACCTTCGGCTAAATACGCCGCTGCTTTACCACTTAAGCTATCGTGACGTCGACGCCAACTTCCCATCTCAACCCAGCTTTTGATTTGAATAAATAATAATTATTCAGAAATCGTGAGATGCGGTCTCGTGTGATGTAGGTTTCAGAAAAACATTTTCTTTATCGTGCCATCGATTTCGATCTTTATTGAGATCATCTTCAGGGCCTGGGATTTTCAAACATTGTTTACATATAACAATTTCATTTTGGATGTGGAAAAGTGAATTTATACAATGCAAAATATATTTTTTATATTCAATCAAAGTATTTCTACTCACTCGAAGTGTTTGTCTTCTGTGTAATTGTGCCATTCTTGCGTGTCTTGTTGAGAGTGCCAGTTAGATTTTGCTGTTTTATGTTTATATACGTTGGATTGTGAAGGGGTGGGGAAGGAAGTCGGTATAGAAAAAAGACATTTGCTTTTCTTGAGGCGAAAAGAGCCGACGAAGGGCAACAATGTGTGGGTAATGGTTCGGCCACATTATCCTTTCAGGATTATATAGAAAGGGATAAATAGGAAAAGGAAAGCTAAATTGTTAGATAATTAGACCATGAAAAATATTTGATGTGTGGAATGGAATGTAATGATATATGTGTCACGATCTGTTCTCGATTCAACAAGACGGGCACAACTCTGAATCCTTTTTATGAGAAACAGAGCCCCAGAGGACTTGATCGAACCTGAATACAGCCAATCAAGTGCCTTTTTATAATCAAATTTAATTAAAGTTTAAAAACAATTTATTAAACACACAAGAAAATAATAATTAAAACAAATAAATTTCCTTTTATATTTAAAGTATGTAACATTTTTGGATTTTTGAAGTCAAAATTGTGTTGGTGTTCAAAGTGGTGGGTAGCGAGTTCTGTAGGATTTTGCTTGGTTTTTTTGCAATCATAGATATGTTGTTTCACTCTCTTGTCCACATATTGGGATGTAAGACCGATGTAAGTTGCCGGACAGTTTAAACAGTTGATCTTGTAGATTATGTCAGATTTATTTGTTATTGGTGTGGGATCTTTAATTTTGGAAAAAAAGTGTTTGGATTGTTTTATAATTTTTGAAAGCTATTTTGAAGTTATCGGACGAGAGAAATGTGAAATGTGAAATGAAAAATTTATGTGATAGGCCTTGAATAAATGGCATGGAAATGTATGCTGGTTTGTTTGTATTTGATAAACTTAATGTAGTATTATTAGTAATATTGGATGGTGTTAGTGTTGAGTTGTAGTTGTTGATTATTCTATTGATAATATGTTGTGGTTGTGGGTAGACATGGTTATGGAGGATCTGTTTGTATATCTTCATGTTCTTGTGGTGAAATGATTCATGGCTTAGGGTAATCATTCTGTGAAGTAACCCTTTGACCGTGTTTATTATTGAATGAGGAGGATGGTGAGATGTAAAGTTGAGGTAGCGATCTGTGTTTTTTGGTTTTTGATACCAATCCGTGATTAATGTGCCATCTGGTTGTTTTATTACGAGTGTTTCTAAAAATTTTTTTTTCGATTTCATGTGTAAATTGTAGGCATGGGTGAAAGCTATTAAATGTATCTAATGTAGTTTGAATTTGATTTGTGGGAACTGCTGTCAATATATCATCTACGTATTTAGTGAGGAAGGGTAATGTGAAAGGAAGTTGTGGTATGACTGTATTTAATAGATGTGTCATGATTATGTCTGCCAGTATCGGGCCTAGGTTTCTACCCATGGCTATACCAAATAGTTGTTTGTAAAATTGATTGTCGTATGTAAATGTATTTTTCACATCCTAAATGTATTTGTTAAATATAAACAATGTTTGTAAATCCCAGGCCCTGAAGATGATCTCAATAAAGATCGAAACGTTGGCACGATAAAGAAAATGTTTTACTGAAACCTACATCACACCAGACCGCATCTCACGATTTCTGAATAATTATCGATTAACGGTCACTAATCACCACACATTTCTACACCAGATGTATAAATAATAATGAATTGAATAAATAATTTTGAAAGAAGAATTAATTAATTGAAAGAGGTTATTTGGTCAATCGGACCACGAAATCTAATGGATTAAATAAGCAAAATGAAGTATATCTTCACTAAAGCTCTAAGGGTGACCCCCCTCTCTTAATCCTTTACACGACATTTGAAAAATGGTAAAAATGAGAGAAAATGCAAAAGGTGGGGTTGAGATGGAATGTTGGGAGTGAATCAAAGTCACGATAGTTCAAGTGGTAGAGCAACGGCGTATTTAGCTGAAGGTCGTGGGTTCGAATCCTGCTTGTGACGCTGACTTTTTTATCTTAACTAAAAACCTTAATTAATTGAAAGATATTAATTGGTCAAGCGGAACACGAAAACTATTGAATTTAATAATATATACATTTGACCAAATAAGTAACACCAATGCTAGAATAATCAAATCAATTCGTAATCCAATGTACCTAGCCTTCTTATTTCAGTTATGCTTAGAAAATAAATAAAAGAGAGATATTATGTAGTTTCATCATAATTCGTGATCCGATTGACCAAATAACTTTTTTCAATTAATTAATCTTTATGGTTAAGGTATTGGTTGAACTAAAAAAGCCAGGGTCACGAGCTGGATTCGAACCCACGACCTTCGGGTAAATACGCCGCTGCTCTACCACTTGAGCTATCGTGACTTCGTTTATTTAGTTTATTTTAACGTAAAAGCTTTTTTTTTATCTCAACAAAAACCTTAATTAATTGAAAAGAATTTTTTTACAATGCACATTCACTTTTGTAATCTCCTATAAAACCTTTATAATAATATTTTGTTGAATCGGTTTGACGAAGGATTGTTTTGTCAGCACTAGGCAGAGTGTAATGTTAAGGGGTGATGTCTGAAGTGTGTAGGTCGCATTTGTGCGAGAGCCAAATGTTCTCTCGGCCCCTGTAACTTTCAGACAATTCCGCCACTTTATTAATGTATCCGAGGAAGTTCCCGAGGGCGAAAGTTTAATCTATTTCCCGTTCAAAAGTTTTATTTGCTATTTGTTTTGTCTTATTTTCTTCAGCCACAAGTCTAGTAGGCCTGTTGTCGCTTTGTCATACCTATTATCAAATGAAAAACGACAAGGTATAAAGTCTTTAAACAATTCAGAACTAAATTTATCTACTTTTATTTCGACTTTAACGCGTGAAAATTTATTACGGCAGACAAAATTGTTTGATAAATAAACTGAACGTTTAATTTTAAATCGGATCTGACGAGGAGGATTTATAGTAATTTGGAATTCCCTGTAGTTTACCCTAGGATAATCGGTGATAATTTCCATTCCGAATATTGATAGAATGATTTGCATTATTAACTTTTCCTATATAGAGACTTCTTTATAATCCCGCCGATTTATTCACAAGGCTATCCGATTAAAAGCTACTCGTTTTTTTTTCCACCCAACCCCTTTTCGCACTCGCTCTTATTTCTGTATTGCGTTAATTTTGAATAATTCCGAGTCAGTCTCTGTAATCACTTTTCTCCCTGGCGGGTCCTTGGCTTAGATCGCAGGGAGATTGAATTAATGCTATTCCTCAAGTCGCCCGGGTGAATTGAGTTAACATATTTCATTCGGCGAGGGCATACATATTCATAATTTAAATGAGATTTAACAGCCAATTGAGACGGGGGCAAAAATATGCAAAGCTAACCGGAAGTAATATTTTATTAAAAAAATTAAATGGAAAGTCAGTACGCAGTGACAACATTTTGACTGATTTATCATAGGTAGTCTATGAATAGATACCCCTTTTGTAAGAGATCATGACCTGCAAAAAAATTTTAATTGCCGGTGCCGGTGTTTTTGAAAAAATGCCCATTTGTAAGTATGACGGGTTCGAATACAGGGCGGCTGGATTCGAACCCGGGACCTTTATCTTACAGTGATGAGCGCCGTGTAACGCGTAACCGTTGCGGCCACCGACTCCCCTTTAAATTAGTATTAGGACAGAATAAATTTGTATGTGTTAAAGGCTGGAAAAAAAGCAGATTTTATATGTAAAAATTTAACTTTCTTATAATTTTACAACAAATTTTCTACAAATTCAAATAGAGACTAAACAAATACATCGTTTTAAAAAAAAAACTACAAATCGTGCGACTGGTCCGGCACTACAAGCATCGTTATACGGGAACTAGACCAAAAAGGGGAAAACAAATTACCAATCTTTTTTTTCCCTTTGATATCAGGTTGAACGAGCATAAAGCCAACGTCAGACTCACCAGCGCACATAAACAACAAAATAATTCCTCCACCCTACCAAATCCGCTACATGTAATCAACATAGAAGATTTTAAAAAGAGGAACATAACAAAAGATATGGACCAGTCAGACACACATTGGGACCAAAATCAACGCTAAGCAAACACTTACCGCTTCTAAAACACTCATCAGACCGATTTGGACTTAGGGAATAGAAATTTGGGACTCGGCAGAATTGTCCAACATCTAACGAATCCAATCCTTTCAATCAAAAGTTCTCCGCCGTATCCTAAACGTCACCAGTCAAATGATATATAAATACCTTAAAATCACATTCATCTATGATCTGTTTCGTTGCTTCCTCAATTTCCACTCTAAACTATCCCCCATTCTTACCCACTGCTCCAAACTTTTTCCTCAACCGCTCACCCTTATAATCCTCCACGTCGTCCAACCAGACGATGCCCTGTCGTAACCTTCCAAAAAATAAATAAAAATAATGAATTTATACAAAGCGAGAAAATTTTCCATTAAAAAACAAAGAATTGCAGCATTGTATAAATTCCTTTTTTTAGCTATACTTTTCTAGCACTGTATAATATTTTTGTAATCTAAAATTTTCTAGCATTGTATAAATTCATTTTATTTTTTTTAATCTAAAATTTTAGATTTAAAAAGTATATAATGCTATAAAATTTTAGAATAGAAAACAAAGCATTGCAGCGTTGTGTAAATTCTTTTTTTTAATCTAAAATTTTCTAACATTGTATAAATTCATTTTTTATCTAAAGTTTTCTAGCATTGTATAATTTTTTTTAAATCTAAAATTTTCTAGCATTGTATAAATTCATTTTATTTTTTTTTTAATCTAACATTTCTAGCATTGGATAAATTCATTTTTTCACATCCTACATGTATTTCAACTATGTTTATAAATCCCAGGCCCTGAAGATGATCTCAATAAAGATCGAAACGTTGGCACGATAAAGAAAATGTTTTTCTAAAACCGACGTCACACCAGACCGCATTTCACGATCTCCGAATAATCATTATCTAACGGTCACTAAACACCACACATATTTACACACGTTATTTATTAAGTTTGTTGTAAACAAAATGGTCGAATGTAAGAAGAGTTTACAATACTATAAGTCAAATGGATCCGTTGCACTAGTAAATCCTTCTTTAATTGGTCATGCCCTTCAGTTGCTCAGGTCGATGCCATCTGATATTAAAAAGCGCAGTTAATAAGTAAATTGAATGGTGTCATTCCTCGGTTCCGTACAGAAGGCCAATAGGGATGCTACTCGATATGACATTAATGCTCGATTATTTTGATCCCCCTGTTCCGATTTTGGGAGAATGTAAAACTGTTGTATTTATATGGTATCGATAGGTATATCGTTTTGTGTTCCGTTTTTATAAATTGAAAGTGAATTTATTTATAAGCGAGAGTGTGCAGTTGGAGAGGATCGATTATTGAATAGCCTATCGTCGTTTAATTAGATAACTTAGAATTAATATGTGTAACAAGTTGATGGATCAATATCTGGTCTGTACTTTTGAATTTTAATTTTCAAGCATTTGTCACTAATAAAGTGCCACAGAAATTTTTCATCCATCTTACCTACAAGAAATTTTGACAAATTCAAAAGAATGACAGCACAGTAAATTCTAAGGTGTCTGACCCATCTTTCTTGAAATAACAAGGGCTTAGAGGTTGGAGGAGGTACAAAAATTAACTCTTTTGGATGGCACAAAACTATCCATTCCAAATTTGTATTTTCTCTATTTCTTCCGCCATTTAAACTAATTTAATTGTCAGTGTAAGCGATACGAAGAGAATTGGGTGAGTAACAATTTTTTTTAAAATAATGGGACTAAAAAACAAAAGTCAAATCATATAAATTCAATACTGGAATTACTGTCACAATGGTATTAAAAAACGTTAAGCTATAAAATTTAAGTTAAATTCAGCTTCTTGATCACACTTTAATAAACCAACAATGTCAGTTGTGTAATGTAAGTTTAATTGGAAACGCTAGTTAAGTCAATTGATGTGAATGGCATGCAATAACCACGTCATATTGCGCCCGAACTATTTTATCCGGAGCCTGGTCCCTTTCCGATGAATTACTTTTCCTTCGTTTTAGAAAACGGACTTCAAAATATTTTTTCGCTACATATGACTTTGAGTGTCAATATGGCCAATTCAACCAGGCCGGTTATGGTCCGTTGCGTTTGGCCTTGTTAAAAACAGTTAAACACAGAATAATTAACGTCGTCGAACTGTCTCGTTAGTTCTGTCCATATGTTGTTTTTCATGATTAAGCTGATGACAGTTGTGTTTTATTTCTCTGTTTTATTTGTAAAGTAATCCAGTTTTGTAGTAACTACACT
Organism: Cimex lectularius; assembly: GCF_000648675.2. Classification (NCBI taxonomy): domain Eukaryota; kingdom Metazoa; phylum Arthropoda; class Insecta; order Hemiptera; family Cimicidae; genus Cimex; species Cimex lectularius. Next base: position 469,564 of record NW_019392841.1, on the reverse strand, counting down.
TCAACTATTTTATTTGATACAGTGTATTTCAATTTGTTAATAGTCAGTAGTGCATGTAAGGGAGACTGGTTTTTCTCATGTAATAGTAACAGTAATACTTGATAATTTAAGTTGTTTTCTCGTTTGAGAAAAATAAAACGTACGCAAGTACATCCTATTTTTGTTGATTAAATGTTGCTTTAGTTACGGGAGCTGGTAACAAAGTTTAGGGTTCTGCCAAAAGCCTTAACCTTAAAAAAGTTGCTGCTTAGTAAAGCATATCGATTTTTGTTTATGGGTAATAAGGTTGTTTTAGATAGTTGTTTCTTTAAGTTCTAAAACAAGTTGAACAACAATAAAACAATAATAATAATAATATAACAAATAGGTCTGAATATATATATGTTGGTTAGTAAGGTGATATGGTTTCGTAAAAACTACATATTATATAACTGCACAAATTGTCATTTTGTCGTTTCTTGGAATCAGTAAATAAATAAAATCAAACAATAGGCTTGTGTTGAGGGAAAAGCTGGGGACTTAATTTGAAGATGTTCAATTATTATACATAGAATTAATGTTTAATTAAGGTTTTGTTGAGAAAAAAAAATCAATGTCACAAGCGGGATTCGAACCCACGACCTTCGTCTAAAAACGCCGCTGCTCTAATCACTTGAGCTATCGTGACTTCGATCCACTCGGACACCAACTTCACAGATCCACCCCACGTTTTGAATTTTCCTTCCGTTTTGCCATTTTTCAAATGCCGTGTAATCTATTTGATGAAATGGCCTCGGAGAGCTTTAGTGAAATACTAAATTACTTTAATTAAAGATTAATTAATTGAAAAGAACTTTGGTCAAGCGGACCGCGCAACCTAATAAATTATACACAGAGTTGTTAGACCCATTATCACTAGCGAATGGGTGGTTTGGCGGACGAAGACATTACAGCTAATCAGGAACCTCATTACTGCCCTTAGGCACACCGGCGTATTACTGGAACTGTGGGGTCTTGACAAGCCAACCAACATCCAGCGCGTCCAATCGTTCTAATGAAAAGTCCTCAAACAATTCGTCACAGCTCCTTAGAACTTCACTAAGCTCACTATCTACAACTACTTTAACATTCCTTTTGTCAACAACTGATCGTTCCCGACCCTAACATCTGGATGATCCATCTTAGCCCACACATTTACATCCCGAGAACCCGCGAGTCAATCGACAATGGCCTCGAGACCTCCTTGCACCTCAATCCCACCCCAATTGGCTGATATTTTATGACTGTGTCTTCCAAAAAAATAATTGTGATCACGTTTATAACATATGTATAGGTAAAATTAAATAAATCTAAAAAAGTTCTATGTCATTTTTATGTACTTTTTCTAGTTGTGAATTTTTGAAAATCAGGCAGAAAGTCTAGTTATTTGCGTTCTTACTCTTTTGCGACCATGGAAAATAGGGTGAATCTTTTGAATAGAACTCAATTGATTCCATGAAAACCAAAAGATGTTTTAAGTTTGTATGAAATGGAAATGGGATTTTTTTAAAAGAGTATAAGAATGTATACGCAACGTGAATATAAAGTGATTCATTAGGGTTGTTTAATTTAACAAATGAAAATTTGTTTTTGACGTTCCCCGTTATTCTTTTCGCCACCATTTACGAACCTATGCTTTTCAAAAGGCTGGAGAGTTTATACAAATACGAAAAACTCTTTTAATTTTAACTCTGTTTAAGGGCTGGTTGTAAAACCCCGTGAACAAAGGCAATTTTCTCGTATTGGGTGGGAGCCGGCTGATTAGCAAGGTTTAAACTGGATGGATGACGGATCATAAATAGTTGAAACCGGAGTGACTTTGAGCAGAACGGATCGTGAAGGGCTATGACGACCAGGTTTGCGGTTCTGGTTGGGTTTTAGGTTGAATGCAGTCGTTTCTCATTAGCCGACTCCATTTTATGTGCCTTGTTTGTCCAGTGCTCTCCCCTCGCTATATACCAGGAATAATAAATATTGTTAATTTATTTTGGTTTTTGGTAATATGTGGTGCATTAAATTGTAAAAATCACAGTCTTTTATGCCTGTTGTCCAACAATGGCGAATGTATAATGGAAAAGCGCCCTATCTTTTAAGACAATTTTTTATTTCCCACCTCAATATCTTTTGGCAGTTTTGACAAGTAACTTATTTCTTAGTAAATTCATTAGATTTCGTGGTCCGATTAATCAAATAACATCTTTTAATTAATTAATCTTTAATTAAGGTTTTTGTTGAGATAAAAAAGTCAGTGTCACAAGCGGGATTCGAACCCACGACCTTCGGCTAAATACACCGCGGCTCTACCACTTCAGCTATCGTGACTTCGATCCACTCGGACACTAACTTTGAAAACTAGCAAAAAGGAGAGAAAATACGAAAGGTTGGGTTGAAATGCGAAGTTGGTGTCCGAGTGGATTGAAGTCACTAGCTCAAGTGGTAGAGCAGCAGCGTATTTAGCCAAGGTCGTAGGTTCGAATCCTGCTCGTGACACTGACTTTTTTATCTCAACCAATACTTTAGATTAAGATTAATTTATTTAATAGTATTTCTGATCTATCAACTGGTGTACCGGCATAGTTTGTTCGGCGGTTCAAGATGCCTACATTAGCAAGAAATCTTTGCGGGAAAAATGTTAGNTATATATATATATAAGAGCTATTATATCTCCCATTCTATATTTCAAGTATACCGGAAAGTCTTAGTTCTTCAAGGAACTTGATTAGTCGGCTCGGTTTTAGTGATTGAATCTCTTCTACGGTTACGTGTATGTCCCAAAACACTTCCTCCTGCGGGCAAGTGTAGCACCTCAGTTTGTTAGTAGGTATGTTGGGGTCTCCTCTACTTTTCGTCAGAATCTACACGTGCCTTGTTGGGTTATGCCAATTTTCTTCAGATGTCTATTCAGTTTGCAATTTTTCCTGCTTCCTTTAATACATTCTGTTACCTCTCCTTCCAAAGTTTGTTCGGAGGTTTTTGGATTGTTTCTGTCCAATGAGTGAGTTTCATTGTTCCCTAATTTTCTTTTTAACCGTCTGAAGTGCTCACTGATAGTGTGCATTCCTATGCCACAGCCCACAGAAGAGCTCGGGTCCTATCAGCGGTATAGCCCCTTTTCTTGCAAGGGCATCCGCTTTCTCGATGCCTAATACACCCATGTCCTGGAACCCAGCAGAGGCACAACAGTCTGTTTTGTTTTCTAATTCGACAAAACAATTTCGTGGTATTTCTAGACTAAAAATAGAATCTATTTTGGCGGAAAAGACAGTCGAATTCAATAGAGCGCGTAAAACTTGATAGAAGAGTGTTTAAATAAAGCGTTGAAGTAGTTGGAGTAGACTGTTCTCCCTGTTGGAATTGGGGTGTGGGGCATTTAATCTCGTGAAGTGATTATATTCAAACTTGGCACTGTATCAGGACTTGCTGCTCTCGCTATTTTAATTACCATGACAATAGGCGCCGTTCATCCCAAGGTATTATTTACAATCCCCGCCTACGATACATCAGCTTGTACATTGCCCCGGCCGTAAATAAAGCTACGAGTTATTAATTGCGGCGGTAGGAAGGGGTTCGTATCGGCGTTGAGATGTCCCACTGATGAAGTATGTATACCTCACTTGATTAAGTCGGCCCCCAGGGCGGGTTTTTAGCCGGATCTAATCTGCGAGCGGTCTCGGTGAAAGCTCGTCTCGACCTTTTTGCTCGGTGAGGACATTGAAACAGGAGAGATTAAATCAACTCTTCATCCGAAAGCCCTTCCAAGTCCCTAGTTAGGTAATAATTAGATTTTTTCCTCGTCGCCCCTCTTGAACCATAAAGAGAATCAGGAAGGAGGAAACCTCAGCAGTCTGGTGATTTGAGACCCGCCCGATTTCCAAATCGCTCAGCTTTAATTTAACCTTCCACCTAAGCAAACTGTAATACACATTCGTCACCGGCAAAGGGAAAACAAATTGTGTGTTCAGTTTCTTTTTATATTTAATCTAATTTCTTTTCGTTTAACCCAGATGAACTTAATCTTGTAAGCCGTCACATAAAAATAAATTTTACCATAGAGTATTTCTTTTTGGAGTCTCAAGACTATTACAATACAAAAAATTGGTATTACATGAAACTTTTATCATGTTATATACACGTTTTACAAAAATTGTGGTCGTAAATAAAAATAAATAAATTAATTATTCGGAAATCGTGGGATGCGGTCTGGTGTGACGTAGGTTTCAGAAAAACATTTTCTTCGTCGTGCCAACGTTTTGATCTTTATGAGATCATCTTCAGGGCCTGACATTTACAAACATTGTTTAGATTTAACAAATACATGTAGCATGTGGAAAAAAGTGAATTTATACAATGCAAAAAAATATTTTTTATATTCAATCAAAGTATTTCTACTCACTCAAAGTGTTTATTTTCTGCGTAAACACTTCGAGTGCGTGATGCATGATAAAGAAAATATTTTTCTGAAACCTACATCACACCAGACCGCATCTCACGATTTCCGAATAATCATAGACTAACGGTCACTAATCAACAAATAAATTAATTAATTCAAACATACGAGGAATAGGCTTTGAGTGGCTATGTTTAAGTTCGAAATAATATGGTATTGGTGTTTTATGCATAGCTAAGTTTTTGTCAACATAAACCGCTAAGTATTTGACATTTTTGTTCAATTAAAAATAATCTGCGCGAAGTATTTAATGTAAGGGGTGCTGGAGGTGAGAACAAACTTAGGATTTGTGTTATTGTTGATTTGTGTCCATTTTTTTAGTCCGATTCCTTTAGTTTTTGCTGCGGTGTTATTTGCATATAGTGCCAGTTAAATTTTGGTTTTGATTTTTCGCCTGGTATGGGAAAGTTCAAAAGAAGGAATATCAGCTTGAATTTGTGTTTTAACCGATTATGTTTACATTCGACTTCGAATGTCCTAGTTTTGAAGTAGTTAAATAAAAAATGCATCAAACATTTTGTGAAATTATATAATTCTAATTTATATAACAAATCAAACCTAATTTCTCATTTAGATACATATATGATAGAATTCTGTAATCATGATCATTTCTACATTTTAAAAACCTCTGAACTACACATCTACAGATACATGAGGTTTCTTCCTGTGATGCCCACAATCATCAAAAGGCTCATTTTGAAACGCTTAATGCTATCCTATATTCAAATATCATTCCTTATCAACATTTCAGATATAGGTAGATAGATAGATGCTGTTTATGTACTCCAAAAGAAAATAAACCGAATATACCGTTACTTTAATATCATTTTAACCTATTTTTTATTACTTAATTATTGTTTCTAAGGTCTTGGTTGAGATAAAAGTCAGTGTCACGAGCGGGATTAGAACGCACGACCTTCGGCTAAATACGGTGCTACTCTACCACTTAAGCCGTTGTGACCTCGAACCTCTCCGACACCAACTCTCCATCTCAACATACAACCGTTGGAATTTTTCATCTTTTTGCCATTTTCAAATGACGTGTAATCTGATATTTACCCGAGAATCCCTTTAGAGGCATATAAGCACTATGTGTGAAACTAAGTGGATTCTGTGAGAGGTTATGTGTGTCTAAAAACGACTATTTAATTGAAACGCAAGCGAGTCGAAAATCGGTGAAACAAGTCACGTCTGGAATAACAAAAACACTGGAACCATGATTTCATATTTGCTAGGTTAGAATGATCGGTATCCCCTTGTGATACCATTTCCTCCGCTAATGAGAACAAAGAGTATTGTTAGTGTTCTGACAAAAAGCTTTTGATAGAGATTGGCACCCATGATCCTTTATCAACACCTTATGCTGGAACCCTGTTTAGCTGAACACTGATTCGCTGGCGATCCAGAGGGGATCGTATTTTATCACATCCTGACCAACATTACGACCCTCATTTCCACCAATTTGAAAATACCACTAATTTGTCTTCTAACCCAAATACAATCCAAGCAACCCTCAACATCCAAGTACACCTTGAACTAGCTAAGGACTAGGGCAAACAATAGACCCAAGTCTGATTTAGAAAAAAAAACAGTGTACATTCATCATTGATAAAACAGTATTTCCTTTTTCTGTACTGTAAAAAGCAATTATAGCTCCGTTACGAAACGTTATGATAGCTAAGCCATGTCTATTCAAGTCAGATACTCCTATTACACTTCCATTGTCTTTAACTTACCGAAATCTGCCTAAGTCTATTGGGGCCTAAGAAGAAGATCACTGGATGTTATCTTTTAATCCAATATTTTATGGCATAGAACTCTTAATACATTAAAATCCGAGGAGTGTAAAATCTAATACGATCAATTAATATAGGAATTGTTTCCATTCAAAGTATATTTTCTCTTGGTTACAGAACAACTTAAACGAAATCTTTAAAAAGAACTGATAAAATGGTAAAATCCACTCGGCAATATATCAAGACTCTACTTATATTTAGTTTGAAACTCCTGAGAGGATGTAACATCACTTAATCATGAGTAAAAAGGCTTATCCATTAATAATCTATTACTGTGATTCTCTAAGCTTATTCGCGGATTTTTTTAGTATCGGAAGTGTTCAACTTTTTCAACTCGGCCAACAAGTGTATAAACTAATGACATCACTTTTCGATGTCCTAACAGAACAAATTGGTTCTCATTCAACAATTAACCACTAATTGCTTGTCTTGATACATTTTATTTAGAAATTTTTATTAGAAATTCATTTCACAATAATTTTTTTTAAACCCCACGGTCTGAAATCTCGAAGAAATATGCTTGACTGGAAGATACAGAATCGTAAGGGGCAACTGGACCTGAACAGCCAATTCAGCTGTTTCCATCGGCAATAAATACAGGGAGGATTTTTTTCCTGAAAAGAAGGAAAAACTGGCCGACAAATTTATTGGTTTTGTCCAACGTCGGAAAATCCTGCGACAGGTCGTGAAAAAGTCAACCTTCAGAAATATTCGGGATAAAGGGCCGGTGATTTATACAACTTGGAAGTAGAATTATCAAACCGTTTTTTGTTAGAATGGTGTTAGTTTTCTTTGGGTGAGCTTTTTGGTTAAAATAAATGAGTTTGTATTGGGTTGTCCGGAAAATAATGCAGGATTTTGGTATTAAACAAAAAAAAAGAAACTAGTTACNAATGAGTAATCCTGTAAACGTAAACAGAATATTTTATATAGATTTTTTTTAATGAAAACTTAAAATCCTGCATTATTTTCCGGACAACCCAATATATTTACCGATAGTGTCTAGGGCGTTTTTATTTTTATTTTTTTATTAGGTTTCGTGGTCCGCTTGTCAAAATAAATTCTTTTCAATTAATTAAGGTTTTGGTTGAGAAAAAAAGTCAGTGTCACAAGCGGGATTCGAACCCACGACCTTGACACGTCACGATAGCTCAAGTGGTAGATTAGCGGTGTATTTAGCCGAAGGTCGTGGGTTCGAATAGCTTGTGACACTGACTTTTTTATCTCAGCCAAAACCTTAATTAATTGAAAAGGTGTTTTTAATTTTCACATTATTGTAATTTTTAACTAATGAAAAACAATATCTCTCTTTCAAATTGTCAGTCTACCCATCGATTCGTATCTCACTCTCTCTCTCGCTCTCTTTCCCTCTTTCTTTCTCTCTCTTCAGCTTTATCTATTTTTGGATATATGTCTATCTAACTACCGATCTGACTATCTAAATCACTCTGTCCCTTTTTCACCCTCTCCCACTAGCCAGCTCTCACTTTCTCTCTCCCTCTTCCTCTTACTCCCTCTCTTTCTATCTTCAAGTTAATTGTTTTAAGTGGTTTATTACTTGGTTGCGTGCTGCGTGCTAGTTGAAAAGGAGTATGCGACGTTTTAGTTAATTGACCTAATTCCCGACAACGAATTGACCGGGTTGTCCGACAGGCCTTTTGTCCTTCCCATCTCTATCTATTTTTTTTTCCATTGGCCAAAAGAAAACAACGGTCTTCAGAGATGGGAGCCATCGAGGAAGGGTAGATGATCTCAATCCTCCTTTTCTAGCATATCGGAAAAACAATTCCACGGTGCCATTGAGACTGGGTGGATATTGCACGAATGATTTGTGGGATGTTGCTTTAGAAACCATTAGGGATGAAAGGAGATAGCGAAAGGCTAAGACACGGGCCACTAGCTACAGCCCTAAAGCCTAAGTAGCCCCTTTCACACGCACCAACTAACTCGCAGAGCTCAACTACTCAACTACAAAACGTTAGTTGTATCTAACAATAATAATATGATTCAAAATACAACAGACAAAAATTTGTAAAGTTAGAAAAACAGTCGTGAAATACTGTTTTCCACTCTGTATCATGTGTTTCTCGGAGTTAAGAAGAAAAATTAACTTGAATAGGTATGTAAATAGATGGGACAAAATCAAACCAGCAAAAATATAAATCCGTTCACAATATAATTAACCATTCAGTAGATAAAATAAATTAGCCAAGAACATATTACATTGGACTAAATAAGCAAGGGCGATGCATTATGCCAATCTTGTCAAAAGTAAAGAGGTTTAGGGGAGGATTTATCCACATCTGTAATTTAATATTTTATGCCTTTCGAATAAGAATCTACAAAGTTGATGAACAGAGGAAGTAAATGAAATATGCAAGAGGTCCTAGTTCACACTCTAGAATCTTTTCTCTTATCTCTTATGTCGGGTGATAATCCTGTAGGAGATTTATTCTTTAAGGATGATTTTATGGCTAATGAAGTATTGTAAGTCCAGTATGTTAACCCACTCATTACCCCTATGTTCGAATTAAGAGCTCAGGCCCTCAGGAGATGGATGAGAGAACTTCACTGCAATTTGATATCACCTAGCATGAGTTATAAATCTTCGAATGCAGCCCGACTGTCTCGATTTATCCAAATGATTATCATCTTTTAAGCAAGAGCCATCCGTGTTGTGTTAAGCTTATCGTGTAGTCTTTGTGTTTTTCCTGTGGTCATGCTACCTTCGCCTCAATCAATTCATTTCATTCAATTTAATTAATTAAAAGGCCACTTTTTTAATGTAGTCTTTTGTGTGGTAAATGGAGCCCAAGTAGGGTGAGAGCTAGTAATCTCATTAGCTCCATTTTTGAATTATCTTTCACTGTTTTTTCTTTTTGGTGGACCAATGGTTAGATAAGTCGTTGGCGTCCATGATGGATGTAAATGATCTGGATGATGTAACCTGGTATTGGAAGCGAGCATAAAGCCTTGTGAATCAGGCAGCCACGTAGGCTGTTCAGAGTACCCTTCCTGGTTGTAGATAGTTTTTGCGACTTTCTCCATGAGTGAGCGATAGATGAGATCTCGTCGATTCTGCCTTAAGCATATACATGGATGCAGCTAGCTCATTGGTAGCAGCCCGGAAAGAGGAACCATTTCTTAAGCAGTGGCGTCACCTACTGGAAAGTTAGTTAACCAGACGCAATCACCGCAACCTCATTGTCCCAACTTGTCAGAAACCCAGACAAGGGTCATTATTCTAGTTGATTCCATGCAACTCCAGATACAATTTTATGTCACCTCGCATGAATTTAAGGCTTCGAGTATTGCCTAACTATCAGAAGAAAATAGGCAAGTGAAATTATTCATGAATTTACGGCTTCGAGAATTGCCTGACTATCAGAAGAAAATAGGTAAGTGAAATTATTATTATCATACAGGAAGGACGAACTACCCATTGGGTTTCTTGAATGAATTTCATGCCGCTAAATTTTACCAAATTAAACTCCATGGGTTGTGCGAAGAATCGAACCAAGACTTGCGTGTAAATATGTGCCTGACACCCTAACAACCGGCAATGGTGGCTCCCTACTATCAGAGATTATGACTACTTTATGATTATGACACATAACTATTCACAATTATACTAAAAAATTACAGTTTCTTTCTATCCCGATCTCTCGATCCATCCTAATCCCATTTCTCTACAGCCTAGAAGCATCCTGATTCGCCAACATTGGCTGGTTTCTAACACGTGTTCTTACATGTGACAAAACGAGTGTATACAATTCGTAAGATAATTATGCTGCAGGACGCGATTAAAAAATAATAAGTACAACATAGCAGGGGGATGTTGGTCTCGTATTTATTTTGTGAATTGGGTGCTTACAGTGTTAATGCATATTCCGCAACCGGTGGTTAAAATGCTACTCGGCCGCGAAGCAAGATTAATAAACCGACGGCAACTATTGTGGCCCGTGTGGTCAATGTGTGCATTCTGAATTGCCTCGAGTCTTAATCTACGAAATGAACACGGGTCCGCTATTAACAACCGAGGCCGTAGCGTACACCGCCATTATTTCCCCATATCCTGGACAATGCTTATGCTAATGCGGAATGCATGGCGCCGCCCGGCCCAGTGGTCACTTTAATGAAGAGTGGGTTATTAATGGGGGCTGTATCAATACTGTATACCCCGTCCACCTAATTACTCGGAGTAATGAAACCGCGAACTGGGCCATTATTGGCCAATTTTCGACGTTTTCCCTATTTCTTGCGTGAATCGGGTCCGTGAGGTGGCGCTTTCGAGCGTGGCAATAAATTTCCATTTCGACTCCCAATGTGACAGCTTTTTTACTATATATAACGAAAAACGTTTTCCTAAATTTATTCACGAAAAAAGGAATTTAAGTGGATAATAACTCCTTTAAAACAGCACTGTAAGAGAAAGGACTAGTCGGAATATCGTAATTTCTTTCCCTTATAGTTATACTTTGTTATGTTAGAATGGCTTGATCCGATTGTAATCTACATGTATAAAACAGTTCATGGCTGACCACAGACAACGTACAAACCGAACCGCTGAATTAAAGGGCTAAAATTTTGACAGTGCATTCCTATAATGACATGGATAGCTCCTAACAAAGGATTTCTTGATTCCTAAGGGAATCTCGGACAATTTTGCCATAAATAGACCGAAGTGAACTGAACAATAGAAGAATTTGAGAATCGAGAAAATTACAAAGCTATACTAGAACTCTGCATCACATTAGAAAGGTACATTAAAACAGAATCCCGCGTGGACGAAATATGTATGCAGAAATTAGAGACATACGACAATCAAGCATTAACAGAAAGTTGCCCTCAATAAATGTAGCGAATGGGACCAACCATTCCTTCAACCTCAATGTACTTTAGTGCAGTCAAATAACGATTCTGTATGGCTTGGCACATGAAGCAAAGCGTTCTCCACGACCTCTCAACATACGGTCCCGGTCTTCTGATTTTCACAAACCAAACCTACACTGATGACATAAGAGAGCCTCCCATTGTTCAAGTTTCAAGCGAGATGTTGGATAGTCGCCTTACTAATTTAGTAACTGTGAGTTTTGTGGCCCTGAAAAGGGCCGGTGTTGTTCCATCGAGACGATGGATCGAGGCCGAGACCGTGTGCATGGTGCCGTTGGTGGTGGTCTGTGACCGAATAAACCGTTGGCTGAGGTCAGGGGGACGTGAGTCGGTTGACTCCACAGAGGCCAAAGGGACTCGAGAGCAGCAGTTGGCGTTTATAGCCAAGTCGGTTGTGTTTATAAGGCGAGAATCAGGCTAATGCTGCGGGTACCATTGCTGTCGTCGACGGTGTTCCATTAGTGATTTGTGAGAGCTCGTCGGGTTGACGGGCCTGTTTTCTCTGGCCCTACTCTGGCTGCAGAGTGGAAAGCGAGAACATGCCATAAGTGGTAGTGGCAACTACAAGTGGCCACTATATAGCTCCCCCAATGGGAGAACCACTCCAAGCTGCAGCCCAATGGTGTTGTGTGGCGTGTTCTTCCATGAAGTTACCCCCACCCCCTAATTTATTCTCGGGAACATGATCACGTAACTCGATGCCTCTCTAGTAGTAAAGAACCTGATGGGGGACGACTAGAGGCAAAGCTATTCTCACGAAGCCTTCTTCAATTTAGAGGTCGCCCTTACTTTACGGACCGTTTATTGTTGATTACCTATCAAGGAAGCCTATAGATGACGGTTCCATAGTGCGATAAGATAGGTCTTAAACGGTAGTAGGCCCACTGGTAGCCCTAAACTGCTGTAGACCAATGGACAGTAGAGCGCGGCACACCCAGGATTTAGGCTATGAAACCGACGCTATATCCGTTTTTATATTGAATTTAATGACCGATATTGAAATAAATAATAATTTAGAAATTTGTAATATTAAAATCAACATTTTGAACATGGTGTAATTTCCGTTAGGCGGTTTCATACAAATATTTAAACCGACCGTTGCTTCCATTATTATTATGCAGCAAGCATTACTTGTTTTTACAGCCTACATCGAGGCATTACATTTAACAGAACAGCGAGCACGGAAGAGCAATTGTACGCCTAAGTGGGGCCATAGTTGTAATTTATCAAACGGTCATCATATACCAATTAAGAGGAGAATTTATCGCTTCAATCAATTAGACAGATATGTAAATGTTACATCGTACACGTTGCATAATGGCTCTGAACAAACGATTACCGTTTTCCTTCAAGGATTGTCGCAAAACTGTCTAAATAAAGATGGCCCGGATTCTGATTTAGTGCGTCGATTTAAGCCGGTAATCACTTAAGAAAACCACTTGATAACTCCTTGAACCTCGGTATTAAGCCCTACTTAACCTGGATTATAGCGTGGAAGAGACTAAACCCTTGAGGATTTGACCAGTAAAGGGCCACTATGGTTTACTGGGAGGATAACAGAGAGAGCTCTCGGGGCCCCTTACTTTATTTACTAAGAGATACGAGATTATTAAAAGCCGCGAGGCAATTATAAAAGGCCGAGATAACATACTACACACGATTCGGTGTTCAGATGAAAAGGGATAACGCCTTCGGGAAAATGTATCCGCATGGAAAATTTACAAATGAATGTTGTTTATACGATTATTTAGAGTTTTTCGTCTTCTTATTCTTTCCCTTATTTTGTATTTAATTGTATATCTTTCTTTGTTTAATATACGGAAACGGTTGAAATTGAACATAAACATTTAAGCATTTTTTAATTTTCATTTTTCCCTCTCATTCTCTCTCACTCCCTCTTTCTCCTTCCCTCCCTTTTTCCACACTCTCTCTCTCTTTCTCTCCCTCTCTACCAAACACAAATTCCCATCTCTCTCTGTTTTTATCCGTATATTAGTATAATTCCAGAGTTTTGTACTAAACTGGGCATTATATGCTTATGTCTTCTTCTTCTTCTTCTCTCTCACACTCTCTCTCTCTCTCTCTCTCTCTCTCTATCTATCTATCTATCTCTCTATCTATCTATCTATCTATCTATCTATCTATCTATCTCTCTATCTATCTATCTCTCTCTCTCTCTAACTCTCTCTAACTCACTCTCTCACTCTCACTCTCCCTCCCTCTCTCTCTTTCTCTATCTCTATCTATCTCCCTCTCTCTCCCCTCTCCCTCCCTCTCCCTCTTTCACATTTCACTCTCTTTTTCTCTCACTCTATCTCTCTCACTTTATATCGTTTTATTTATTTCTCTCTTACTGTACACGCTTTCCCTCACTCTATCCTCCTTTCTCATGAATTGTAAGAGAACTCGTTCGCGACTAAATTTGTGAGATTTGTTAAATAAAACGATTCACTCCTTTTCTTCTAATTTCTCTCTTTCACACTCTCATTCATCAGTATCTCTGTCTCACTATCTTTCCCTCTACCTATAATTCTGTATGTATCTTTTTCTTTTTTACTATATTCTTATATATTCTTATATTTATATATATATATATATATATATCCTTCTATTTATCTATTCATTTATATATCTATTTCTCTCGCTCTATATCTCATTTTTATATTTTGTTGTTTGGTCGTTTCAGATCATTAGCTGTTTTGGATTGTCTGACGTATTTCGGTTTTTTACATGATAATCAAAAATCGGAAAAGTTCCAATTGCAGGTACATAACCCCACCCCACAAAAGTAAAATTTATATTATTAAATTAAATAAAGCCAATAATAAACAAAAGGTTTGAAGACAATGATTAACACGAAATGGAATTTCGAAATGAAATTTCAAAATAAACTCAGCTTTATTGGAATTGAAGAAAGAAAGAAAAAGGAATTTCCGGAGCTATCAAGAACGTTGAAAAACCTGCTCCTGGACATAATCGACCAAGTGGCGAAAAATCGACAACCCCCGGGTAATAACCGGTGCATTATTTATGAAAGTGTATAAAGAAGGGTAGGTGGTGGGGGTGCGAATGTAATTTGCCGGTTGAAATTGCCGGTTTGTCGCCTATTGTACAGTAACAATACCGAATTGACTCGTTCCCCGGGTTTGTCGCGGGGATTGCCTCCAGTAATAAGGCATGGCGATAAAGATGTCTCCATCCCTCTTCTTTCTATCCTCTTTTTCCGTCCTGTCCCTCTCCTGACGGAAACATGGTTTTGAGCCGATGATGGGAGGTTTACGCTTCCGATATACAATGACATGGGTTGGAATGGGAGGCCAGAGGAACAGGCAGATAATGAGTGAATCGTTACAAAATAGAAACATATGAAAAACACACTCATAAAAAATTGTCTACTTTTCTATATTTTCCTGGGTATAATTATTTAAATGATTTTCCCTACCATCATTTTTTTTCGGTCCCTCCATTTTTCCGTCCTTCCCACGCTGTATCTCCGTCTTTTGCTCTCCCTTTCTCCCATACTACCATCATCTTATGGCAAAGCATAAATAGCATAACTATACTCTATCCTTTTTGAAAATATAGTTCCTACTCACAGTAAGTCGTTTTACAACGATCCGGATTTCGAGCCCTTAGTTCATCATCAGGTTGTAGAAGTCCTTCAAAACGACCGGATCGTGCAAAACGACTTACTGTGAATACGAACTATCTTTTTATATCTATCTATCTATATGTCCATCTATATATCTATCTATCTATTTATTTTTGTATTTCCATTTTAGTAGAGTGTTCTAAAGTTTAATGCCCATACGGCTTCACATTCACACTCACACCAGGATCTATCCACAGATCAAAAATTGCAAGTCGAGTTAAACATGCGTATCAGATACATCCTGAACCTGAAATATGACAGCAATATACATAACAAATTTTCAAAACTTAAATTTCTGAAAATTAAATTTTACTTTGATCGATTACAATCTATCATCTAAAGTTTTTAAAATTTGAATAGTTCAAAAACCAAAATATCTATATGTAAAATTTAAATACATGTCTCAGATTCATGATAGAGATGTAGGTTGGCAAAATCGCGTCTGCGAGTCGTCAAGCACAAAACCAAAACTTTTAATAAGTCATCCTCAGTAAGAGGTGTAATAACTTTTCCTAGAATCCCTTTACACAAAAACTATGTAAAAATATCAACGATTTGCGGAATAGACTTAAAATTCACGTCAATACCAAGTTATGATTGATGCTAAAAATTTACTCAAATCTTAAATCGTCTTAAATTGAAGAAGTTAAAAGAAGTTTTTTGTAGTTTTTTGATATTACTATTTAGTGACCAGAAGTTTTATTTCTAGATTTATATTGACAATTTATAATTCATGATTTGTAGTGAATTGTATTGAAAAAGTATTTTTGTTCACTAATAATATTAGTAATTTACTTTTTAATTGGTCCATTATTCTGTCAACTACAATATTTATTTCAATAGACAATTTGAAATAGAAAGAGATGTAGTTCAATGTAAAACGAATAGATGTACCATATAAAATATAAGACGAAAACAAGGTTATTAGAAATAATTAATGTTTAATGAATTAGAAGTAGAATAAACTATTAAACCATTTTATTTGACATTAGATGTAAGAATGGGACCCGAGAACAATCATGTGTGATTGATAAATAAAGTGTTAATCAACATCATCATCTCTCTACCTTTAAAAGAGTTTTAGTACACAATTCTACAGTTTTATGCCCATAAAGCTGCATATTATCTGTTTTCTTCATCTTTCTCCCTCTGTTCTCTCTCTCTCTCTCTCTCTCTCTCTCTCTCTCTCTCTCTCTCTCTCTCCCTCTCCCTCTTTCTTTCTTTTCCTGTGTTTTTTTCTGTTCTTCGTTTCATGATTGATTGTTCGTCCATTTAATCATTTCTGCAACGATTTATAACTCATTTTTTAGATGAAATTCTTTCGTCTTTTAACTTCACGTATTTATTCTCACCCTTTAATTTTCCTTTCTCTCTCCCTCCATTACACTCTTTCCCTCCCCCCCTCTCACTCTCTCTCACTTTCTCTCTCTCTCTATCTCTCTCTCAGTCTCTTTCTCTCTTTCTCTCTCTCTTTCAACATACAGTTCTTTCAATTTAAATTAAATTTCAATTCAATTCTCACTCTGTCTTTCTATTATTATACAATTTATTTTTGTTATATATTTGTATATATATATTTCCACCCATATATTTTATCACCACACTTCTACTTATCTTCTCTGTTTTTCTTTCTTATTCTTCCTCTCACACTCTATCTCCCTTCCCTCTTCTTTTTTAGCATATCACTCTCCATTTTCATCTCTATTTCTCTCGTTCTGGATTTTCTACATACTTTGTTTAATTTGACCGGACTTTTTTTACCATACTATCATTAATTGAATGTTTTTGCGGTGGTTATAACTCTAAGGGGTTTTTATCTATGTATCTTGTGTTTTATACAAATCATTTAATTAATATTCTTTGTTTAAAAAGTATTGCAAGGGGAATTAAAATAAGATATGTTGCAACAAATATAAGATTTAAATAAAACCCCGCTAAACTTATAAAAGAAGAACCAACAAATGAAAAACAACATACACAAACTTATAATAAACAATCAGTTCATCCGTTAACTTTTCAATGAATATTCTTCATGACTTGGAACTTTTGTTTGAGTTCACACGGTTAAGGAACAAGAAATTCTACCTACAGTACTAGAACTTTTGGTTTCAGACAAGTTAATTTGCGAGATTTACTACCTCCATAATTTATTTGAATTGTGTCTCCTGTGTTCACATGAATAAAGGGCCTGTTTTTTATATTAAAATGAAAATCTAGTTAGTTTATTTCCAAGATTGTACTTCATATTTACAAAAAATTTCCTGTGGCTCATCAATATTATTTTCGTTAGCAGTTATATTTCTTCTTATTAAACTTCCACTTTCGTCGTTGGAGACGTCTGGGAACCGGGAAACATCCATTCCCGTTTTGACACCGGCTTGGACGATTTGTTAAGGGGCGGTAACGGTCCCACGGGTCCGATACCGACCCCGATGTATTAACCACGTCCTGGTAAAGTCGTTCTACGAGGTGTGACCGACGATTTCCTTACCGCCCCCGCACCTCGCAACCACATCACAAAGTATTTATTACTGGTAATATCCAGCCCACACTTAACTTTTATAGTTGGCCCGTTATTGCCTCCGCCAAAACGGGCCTATTGGCCTATTGGGATTTTAACGTTCCAATGGCTTCCAGGAATTGGAATGCCGCTTTTAATTAAACAAAGCTCAATTGACTATTAAGACAATAGTGTGTTTGTTTCTACATATAATTATAAAACGGAATTTTTCTACATGAATCTTTTTTTTAAATGAAATCTATAAATCAAGACCGTAACTGTTTTGGAGCCAAATCTAATTTGGTAGAAAAACAATAGCACACACAACTCAGACAAACATTATATTCAACTTTCAATTAATTATTCTTTCCATGTAAGGTCTTGGTTGAAAGAAAAAGTCAGTGTCACGAGCGGGATTCGAACCCACGACCTTCGGCTAAATACGCCGCTACTCTACCACGAGCTATCGTGACTTCAATCCTCTCGGGCACCAACTCTCCGTCTCAACCTATTACCGTTGAAAGATGTAACTTGGTCTATTGGCCACTAAAACGTAAATAAATTAATATTTAATACGTAAATAGAAGTATCACTTCACTAAACAGCTCCCCGTGGCCACTTCATAGGTCGCTGAGAATCCAATCCGATTACACGACATTTGAAAATGGCAAAAAAGAGGGAAGGATCGAACGATTGTAGGTTGAGTTGGTGTCCGAGAGGATCGAAGTAACGATGCTCACGCTTTTTTATCTCATCCAAGACCTTAGAAAGAATAATTAAGCGATTGAAAGAATTAACTTGGTCAATTGACTACAAAAACATAAATGAATTTATATTCATCTACCATACCTTTATTTAATATATTAATTTTACTTTTTACAAAAGTTTTATCTTGTTTAACTAGTCAGTAAATTAATAGTTTAAAACGATAGCAGTGGCAAAATAGATTTTAACACTTTAAATAAACCGTCGTAAATGTAAGCAAGTAAGCGCTGGGAGTATGACGCGGTTTTGTAGTCATTAGAGGGTAAATTAAATACTAAACAACGCGACGTCAAGTAGAATTTTAAAAGGGGGCTTTTGAACGACTTGAGAGGCTCAAAAGGTCGGTGAGGGTTGGGGTTTGTACGAATCCACCGAGAATTCCTAGCAATCTGTTTTCAGACGCTTTTATATCTCATTCTCACCGTGAAGACAAATAAGTTTTACTTCTCTCTTAGACAGAAACGTAATTAATTTCCCTGTTCCATCGAGTTGCCTCTCTCTTTTTTAACGACAAGTTTTGCACGGTGTGTCTTTGGAGAATACCATAAACGAACAATTGGGGTGAATCTAAAGGATTTCTTTTGTATCCTTTCTTTTTAAATTACAATCTGTTACACACAAAACATCACTGTTATAACCATTCTAATTAATATTTTATTTCTTGAATACAAAATTTTACGTCAATTATACTTGTACATAGCCTTAGTTTTAGTTAAAATACGTTGGGTACGGTAGAAATTATAAATATATATTCATTGATATACAGATCAATTAAACTTTCGTTGTTCCTCTCTTTCTCACTCTCTCTCGCTCTCTCTCTTTCTCCCTCACTCCATCTTTCTCCCTCGCTATCTTGATCGCTCTCTCTCACTCCCTCTCATCCACTCTTTCAGTTGTTCTCTCTCTATCCTCTCTTTCATTTTTTCAGTTGTTTTCTCTCTCACTCTCACTAACTCTCTCTTACTTTCTCCCTCACCCCTCTCTTTCTCCCTTTTTCTCTCTCCTTTATTTCACTCTTTCAGTTGTTCTCTCTCTCTCTCTCTCTCTCTCTCTCTCTCTCTCTCTCTCTCTCTCTCTCTCTCTCTCTCATCTCTGTCACTCTTTCAGTTGTTCTCTCTCTATATTTTTTCATACCTCTTTCTTCCTCAAATTCTCACTTCTGCACTTCTCACTCTCTCTCCTTTCNTATATATCACTCTCTCTTGCTCCCTCTCTCTCTCTCTTTCAATCTTTAAGTTGTTCTCTCACTCTTCTCTTTCACTCGTTCAGTTGTTCTCTCTCTCTATTTCTTTCTCACCTCTCTTTCTTCCTCATTCCCTCATTTCGGCTCTCTCTCTCTCTCTCTCTCTCTCATAATAAAACCGTCAAAAATTAAATCACTATGAAATATGCTTAATAAAACGGTTTGTACGGAGAGAGTTGAGAACGTCAGAACTTTATTGTAGATTTTCCCCTTGGGCGGAGGGAAAAAATTGAGTCCGCCCCGACGAATCACGTACCTTCATATATCCATCCGCCACTTGACTACTGGTCATCCCGTTGTAATAATTCAAACGTCAACGGCCTCACTCTGTTTATAATTCTGAGGGTGGATGGTTCTAAAGACCGTTTTTTTTTACTTTCACACCCGGTCCGTTATTGCGCCCAAGGCTATTATTTATTTGCAATTGAATTTCCCCCTTAGTTTTTCTTTCACGCTTTTCCAGGTCAATTGGGTTATTTGTTTTTGTTTTAAATATTTATTACAAGGCAAGGCCAATTGCTGATTTCATGGAAATGGGCCAATGTTTTTAACCTATCAAGGTATTTCAGGAGAGATAATACTGTAATGTAATTATATTTTTAAAACCTATTTTAGTAACGGTCTTTTTTGTTGACATAGGAAACTAATTAGAAAATGATAGATATTGATTGATTCACAGCAAATTTTGTAAAAGGACGGAATAAAAATGGTTACGTTATTGAAAGAACAAAACAGTTCGTGAGGCAGAAACAGGAAATTAGAATAAAAATTAGAGGAGAAAAGAGTTACATAAAAAGAGAACGAGAGAAAGGGAGGGAATGTTAGGAGAAAGTTGTGGAGTGATAAAAGGAGAAAAAGAGTTAGACAGAGAGTGAGTGAGTGAGTGAGTGAGTGAGTGAGTGAGTGAGTGAGAGAGAGAGAGAGAATATATCTTCAGAGATTACAGAAGAGAGTGAGAATGTGTAAGATTGAAGAAGATAGGTTGAATAAATAATTAGGATAAATGAAAGATCACAAATAGAAAGAGGGTGAGAGATTCAAAGAAAATAGGAGAGCGATTGGGAAAAATAAATGAAAAGAAAAAAGAAAAGAAAAATAATAGGAGGAATAGACATTGTGGGAGAAAGAAAGAGCGAGTGAACGTTGGAGTGAGAAAAAATATGTTGAAAAAAGTAGATACTGCTCAGTATTGGTATAAGATAATAGTAGTAAAAAAACAATATTACTGATAAAGAAAGAGGGAGGAAGAGAGATTGAGGGAAAAAGAAAGGGTATGACAAAAGTAGATAATGTATTGCCATAAAACAATAGTAGTATGTAGTAAAAAACAATATTAGGGATAAAGAGAGAATGAGAGAGGAAAACGAAAGGGAGAGTGGGAGAGAGAGAGAAAAAAAAGATGATGAAGAAAGGAGATAATGCTCAGTAGAAAAGAGAGAGAGAGAGAGAGAGAGAGAGAGAAATAAGGTATGAAAAAGTAGATAATGCTCAGTATTGGCATAAGACAACAGTGCTTTGAAGTTAAAAAAATTTACATATAAAGATAGAGAGAGGAAAAGAGACTGAGGGAGAAAGAAAGCGAGAGAGAAATAAGGTATGAAAAAGTAGATAATGCTCAGTATTGGCATAAGACAACACTGCTTTGAAGTTAAAAAAATTTACATATAAAGATAGAGAGAGGAAAAGAGACTGAGGGAGAAAGAAAGCGAGAGAGAAATAAGGTATGAAAAAGTAGATAATGCTCAGTATTGGCATAAGACAACAGTACTTTGAAGTTAAAAAAAAAATGACATATAAAGATAGAGAGAGGAAGAGAGACTGAGGGGGAAAAAAGATGATAAAAACGTAGATAATGCTCAGTATTGGCATAAGACAATATTATTGTTGTATGAAGTTATGAAGAGATGATAGGAGAGAAATTGTGTACGGAACATTGATTGAAACGAGAAATTCGATTTTTTTCAGAAAAAGAATTCTTATAATTATTTTTTCGGTTGAAATGTGCCAGAAAAAATGTACAAACAATTTTTCGTATTATTCCAAATAATTCCTATACACCTAAGTAGGATTAAGTGTTTTAAGTACACTTGGTCCTTCTATATAAGTAAAACTAAGAATTCAATTGTCAATCGCTTCACCCAAGATGGGGGTCCGGAGGCCATCGGCGTTCAGTCGGCGTGGTCGACTATCAGGAATTGTTGAGTTAGGTTACTAAACGAATGGTATGTCCGGTGAGTGAAGATTTTTTGAATCTCGATTTGATGGCGTGGGAAACATAAGGGATACTGGTATGGTAAATGGTACGATTGGGCACTTGGAAAGGAGCTTTTGCATTACGCGGAAGGTTGTCGACTGGAAGGATTGGATTGGAGCTCCACATTTCCATACAGTAAGTCCATTTTGGTTCAAGTAATCTGATATAGATAAGTCTTTTATCCCTTAACAATAAAAGACTATTGTACAACACACTACTCAAACTGACTTTTCCCTTTCCTATATTGATCATGCCATACTATTGTGAATTTCAGGCAATTTATATGTTTCTATTACTGATACTGCTGTTTTAAATGAAAAAGAGAAAATACAATTCATATTCTCGTACTGTTCTCTCATAAAATTACTTGCTCATTACTTTTGCCAAGATTACCCTTTCTCTGTCTACCTGTCGGATTTAATTATATTTTAATATTTAGACTGGTACACAAATTAAAAATACATTTTAAAAATGACGCAAATCGGAGCGTGATAAATATTTCATTTTGTTGAGCTTATATTACTCATAATTGCGTTCAATATTACTGTACGCTTTTCGATTCGAAACTCTGCTTAAAAGGAGAGATAATTAGTACTGAAATAAGTTTAACTGAAAGAAGAAATGAGAGAAAGGAATAGAAAACCAGAAATGTACTAATCAGCAATTAGCGAGCCCTTCCTGCCTGCAAAGGGGCTGATTGTCGAATAGGTGAAGACAAATAAAACCTGACTTGAGTGAAGTTGGATTTTAGAGGAAGGGAGTTAGCCGGCGTTGCCCTTTTCTGAAAAGAGAACTTCGTCGACGACAACTTCTGCCTTTTAATTGTCCAGGGGACCGACG
Source organism: Cimex lectularius (assembly GCF_000648675.2). Classification (NCBI taxonomy): domain Eukaryota; kingdom Metazoa; phylum Arthropoda; class Insecta; order Hemiptera; family Cimicidae; genus Cimex; species Cimex lectularius. The sequence goes on along the minus strand of NW_019392841.1, from coordinate 447,156 downwards.
GTTCTATTGGGCCCACTAGCAACTTACATTCGGGGATTTTTCCCATCCCACCTTCTCTTACTTGGCTTTTCTTTTAGTTGTAAACCTTGTCGACTTCAGAACGGTTCATATTTATTTTTATAATAATAAAGTTATTGTATTCCATAATTATAATGTAATAATTATATTCCAACCAAAACCTAACCGCAAAAAAGAGCCAATTTTCAGATCCCTTTCAAAAAATTGCTTAACAAGGTGATACTACATTGTGGCCAACCTCACTGCACTCCTACTTTTATAAGCAAACTGTTTTTTTAATTATTTTTATTGTTTAACGCTTGGAAACTGAATGAGGATTAAAACATCTGTGTTTAAACAGGAGAGGCAGATGAAGGGATGGTACTACCGTTCATCATGGTAGAGAACTCACAAGAAAAGAAAAAAGTTCCAGACTCCTCATTGCTCATTCAGAAACTCGCATTATGGGAAATGTAGATATCACTGCTTTGAAAGGATGAGTTTTTGGGACGGAGTCTGGAACTTTTATCTTTTCTTTTGAATTCTCTCATGTTTTGGACTAAAAAAAATGGATTTAGCCAGTGTAGATATCATTAAATGGATAAGCTAATTTTTTTGGAGAGGGTCTGGAAATTAGCCTCTCTTTGTCAATTTATTAACTTCTCTCTTAATTCATCAGATTTTATAGAGCTTATTGAAATAGTGAACATTACCTATTTTTATCTTCATCTCTCACTCTCTATCTATCTATCCAATTAACTCTCCCTCCCGTTTCATTTTTCCTATAAGTCCTCTATTTTCTTTCATCCGTCGCTAAATACACTTTTCCTTTACTCATTTTCTCCTTGTACAACTTCATTCTCTCTTTCTCTCTCTATCTTTCTCTCTCTCTCTCTCTCTCTTTCTCTTTCTCTCTCTGTCTGTCTGTCTGTCTCTGTCTCTCTCTCTCTCTCTCTCTCTCTCTCTCTCTCTTTTTTCAATCTCTTTCTCAAATTTCTTACTCTTTATCTCTTTTTCATGTTACTCTCATACCCTTTCATTCTTCAATCACTCTCTTTCTCTCACTCCTCTCTCTCTACTCTCTCCTTTCAGTCTCTTTCTCACATTCTCACTCTTTCTCTTTTTGCAGTTTACTCTCATTCTCTTTCATTCTCCACTCACTCTCTTTCTCTCACTCCTCTCTCTCTCTCTGCCTTTCTCTCTCTCTCTCTCTCTCTCTCTCTCTCTCTCACTCTCTCTCTGTTTATCTCATTCCCTAACTTTCTCTCTCTGTTCTCTCTAATCTGTCTCTTTCTGATATTTCTTACTCTTTATCTGTTTTTCATGTACTCTCATTCTCTTTCATTCTCGACACACTCTCTTTCTCTCACTCCTATCCCTCTCTCTCTCTCTCTCATTCTCTCATTTTGTCTCTACTCTCTCCTTTCAGTCTCTTTCTCACATTTCTCACACTTTTTTTTTCATGTTAGTCTTATTCTCTTTCTTTCTTCAATCTCTCTCTTTCTCTCACTCCTCTCTCTCTCTACTCTCTCCTTTCAGTCTCTTTCTCACGTTCTCACTCTTTCTCTTTTTGCAGTTTACTCTCATTCTCTTTCATTCTCCTCTCACTCACTCTCGCTCTCTCTCTCTCTCTCTCTCTCTCTCTCTCTCTCTCTCTCTCTCTCTCTCTCTTTCTCCTTCATTCATCCATTTATCCATAACAATTGCCAACAATTATCCTATGAAATAGTTTACATAATTCTAACTAAACAATAAAATATTAATTTACATGGATCATTAGAAGATGAGGCCAACTGTGCGAGAAACGTTTGTAACGTTAATGAACATTAATTTGATTTCGCTTCAAAGTCTTTCCGTGGTATCGCACCCTTTTACAAGATTATGATGTAATTATCGATCTGCCAGTTTGACGTTGACTAATGCACCCCGGTGAAACGTAGACGTTTAACAATTTATAACAACCCTTCACCCCGTTGAGCCAGCAACATAATTAGTTATAAAATTGAGCATAAATGCCACATTTATCACTAATTACCCCTTGGGCTATGGTATTGTACACTACATAAGGAAGCTGATTCTTCAGTATTTACGAGATCGTACATTCATGGATTATTCTTGTGCTAAATTTTACCGATGTACATCCTCTCAACCTCCTTACTTACTCGGGTCGTTAATATCAATTTACATCACGGTGGATGGGAACAATCATTTATATAAGGAATATTTTAAGGGGAAGGATATTTCGTCAGGTAAAGAACACTCGTTAACCCGTTCCGCTTAGAACCACGAGGATCAATTTGTAATTATTCTTCTCATCGCTCGTTGGACCGGATTTCATTTTTATCCTTCTCGTTAGTAATGAGAGGGTTTTCAATTTCATTTCTTTGAACATTTTTGAAGAGTAAATTGAAAAGCTTCAATTCAATTTGAAGTATGAACAAATTATCATCTAATTGTCCAATTTGTCCGGGCAATACCAAAAAAAGATTTTTACTTTCTATATTCCATTTTTATGTTATAACAGTTAAATAAAGGGAATGTACGATGTTGGCTATGTAAAATGTAACCACAATTAAATTACAAACAGCAGCATGTAATCATTTTCCGTGAATGCATGCGAACAAATAAATTACTGAATAACTCTCTTATGTCAATCAATAACCCACTCTCACTTTCAGTGAAACTCTATCACACACACTCACTTTCTCTATTTCTCTGATGCACTTTTTGTTAATTCATATCTTCTATAACATGACCTCATTATTTAACCTATCTACTCTGCATCTATCTTCCAGACTAAACACTTTTCTGTCTTTATGCTCGGTGTTCGGCTACTCATGTCACAAACTTTGCCAGGAGATTCTACATTTAAAAAGGAACGAAAAAGTTCTAATTCACTATGGTCGGAATCTCAACAGTTGGGGAGTTATTTCACTTTTTCTTATTTTTAAGATTTCACATCACCATTATCATCGTTTATTTGAAGCAAGCACGAGAAATCTGAAAAATCATAACGAGAACTGCTGAGATTCAGACCGTAGTTAATTAGGACCTTTTGGTTCCATTTTAAATGTAGAATCTAAGGGCAAAGTTTGTAACACGAGTAACCGAAATATTATCTATCCTGCTCTAACATTCTCTCTCTCTCTCTCTTTCTCTCTCTCCACTCGATAATTGTCAGAGGTCGATCGCGACCTAAATTTGTGATTTTTTTTAAATAAAACGATATTCATTCATTCTCTCTCTCTCTCTCTTCAACTTTACGATCTCTCTATCATCTATCTATCTACCTAACTATCTATCTATCCAAGTAATCTATCTATCTATCTACCTATGTATTCTATAAGCCGGGAACACACTTACCTGATACAACGCTATGCGATGCTACCCGACGCTTGCCACGTTTTGGTGGGATGTGCACATCTATGCGAAGTCAAGTGCACGTCACGTACAGTCACACAGCGTGTATCACAAATCAGTATCGCAATCGCAACGCCTCTTTTGTTCTTAATGTATTATTTTGAGCAAAACCTTGTAATAAATTGTTAGTTAAATTTTATGAGCTCAACCATGTAATAAATTGTTTGTTAAACTTAATTGTTTTAAATAAAGTTATCCCGGTGTTTTGATAAATTTTCTGCCTAACCATCATAATTAAATAATTTTTATAAAAACTAATGAATTTTTGATCTCAGTTAATTTGGTTTATATTAAAATAAGTATGTTGTAATATAAATATTGATATAACGGCAATGATACATGTATTATGAATAAAATTATGAGTGTCCTTTTGTCTTCGACTGTACTCCATCCGACCCGACGAAAATCTGGACGGTGGGAATCGCATAGCGTGGAGTAGGGTAGCATAGCATAAGCATAGCATCGGGCAGATGTGCACGGGGGTAAAACTTATGGAAAATTGGACTTTAGATTTGCGTCGGGTAAGTTTGTTCCCGGCTATACGCTTTGTTTCATGACCTAATTCTCTTGAATTCCGGCAATGAATATTGTGAAGAGGGTAACTTCGATGCTTCTCTGAAATAACCAGACAACTGTGCGATACCACGTTAAATATGATGGGCATTATTTTACCAAGTTTATGGGATAGTTATGGTAGACCACATTCAACATAATAAGGCAATAGGTAAGTTCATAAGAAAACGTGACAGGAACGTGACAGGATGTAATTTGGAGAGAATTAGGTGTAATTTCATAATGGGCAAGGAGGGACTGGGGTAAATGGTTGGATGTTAGAATGATCAAATTATACCAAATTTTCTCGTTCTCTCTCTCACTCTCTCTCTCTTTTTCTCTCACTTTTTCGTATTTCGCTATAATATTATTTGCATATTGTTCTGCCGCTACATCTTTAATGCACTATGCCTTTATACCACCAGCCAGAGTTCATTTCATTCTCTTCCATCAGTGTATACATCAAGAATAAGGAACCTAAGATACTTATTTGTGTTGCTCGAAAAGCGGTGCGAGAGCAGGTTGAACATTTCCTAGTATGAATATTTTACAATGTTTAAGGTTCCATTGTGTAATGATGATCCATATTCAACTTTATCAGTTTTTATAAAAGTCCAAATGAAAACGTGACAGCATTTTGTCCAACAGTTGGGTTTGGAAAAAATTAGAGAGAATTGCAGTATAACCTTTGGCCAAGGAGGGATTAGTGTAACCTAGCAATTTCATCGATTTTAACTTGGTACCTTGATGCCGAAACGAACCGGTACAAACGTTAACTCAATTAAATTGATTACCATCGCAACGCACCACTGTGAAAATGGGATTATGCGGATCGGATGATCACGTGCTAAAACCCACCACATAAGACTAACAAGTCGATGTTGTTAATTTTAATCAACTTTCAAAACTGCTATCAAAAGGCATTCATTTCTATCTCTTTTCAAATTAGAAAATAATTCGCAAATTAATTATGAATGACTATTGGTATTTGGATTTTAGCTTTTGTCAATCCAGTAGTGTGCAAATAAATTTAAACTTTGCCATTACTTTTGTTTTTATAGTAACAAATGTTTAATGAAAATTGTCCAAACCGTTAATCTCTAGGGTTTTTTAGTTTTTGTAGACTTCTGACAATGTAAATATCAGGTTTGTCTCTTGGCCGGTAGTTCACTTCCTTCCGACCCCCTCCAATCGATCCTCTTGACTTTAACTTCCGTTTAATACTCTTAAAAAAGAAAATTTAAGAAAGAAAAACTTAAACCTTTTGTGAAGTATGACGCAAATGATTTGCCAGCTACAATTACAACTGGTTTTTTCCCAACTATTTACACCCTACGACTAGCAATTCATTAATATGCATTGCTTGCAGGTATTACACATAATGATTTTGACATGTATGAAAATAACAATATGAAATCCAACGAAAGCCGGGAACACACTCGATGCAACGCCATGCTACTCGATGCTACCAGACGCAAATCCAAAGTCCATTTTTCCATAAGATACCCCCGTGCACATCTGTCCGATGCCACGCAATGCTACCCTTCTCTACGCTCTGCGATCCCCACTGTCCAGATTTTCGTCGGGTCGCATCGAGTACAGTCGAAGACAAAAGAACCGGACACTCATACTTTTATTCAAACTACATGTATTATTGCCGTTATATCAATATTTATATTACAACATACTTATTTTAATATAAACCAAATTCATTGATGAGATCAAAAATTCATTAGTTTTTGTTTTATAAAATTAATTTTAATGGTTATAATGAATTTAATTAATAACTAACTAACAATTTATTACACGGTTTTACTCATAAAATTTAACTCACAAGTTATTTCATGGCTTTGCTTATAAAATTAAATTATTTTCGTCAAGTAGCTTCAGAACAGGATACTCATATTTGTAGTTAATTTCAAATTATGTCTATGCAATTTTGTCGTTATATAATTACAATATTCCTATTTTAATGTAATCCAAATTAAACGAGATCAAAAATTCATAAGTTTTTATAGAAATTATTTAATTATGATGGTTAGGCAAATTTATCAAAACACCGGAATAACTCTATTTAAAACAATTAAGTTTAACATACAATTTATTACATGGCTGTGCTCATAAAATTTAATTAACAATTTATTACAAGGTTTTGCTCAAAATAGTGCATTAAGAATAAAAGTGGCGTTGCGATTGTGATACTGATTTGTGATACACGCTGTGTGACTGACGTGACGTGCGCTTGACTTCCCAGAGATGTGCACACCCTACCAAACGTGGCAAGGCGAGTTCATGGGGTAAGTATGTTCCCGGCTTTATAATTTTTTGAAAACCATTTTGCTCACTCCACAGCAACTTTATTGAAGTCCGACACAAGTCTTGGACAATCGTTCAGAAGTGGTATCTTAAGCCCATAACATGATTCTGCTGTCGGAGTATCACAAGGAAGTGTCATAGGTTCAATCCTCATCAAATTATACACGGTTGGAATTCAGTAGCATGATGTCAACATAGAGAGCGTACTAATTAAGTAGTGACTAGACTAATAAGAATAGTTTTAGTTTGAAATTCACGAAAGATTTAATGGGTAAAATGGACAATCCAGTGTATACTGAAGATAGGTAGGGGACGCCATTGATCCGAAGCTACCTATTAGTAAGAAAAGTTCCTTTGTAAACGTCGGACGTTTAGATAAACGTTGTTTGATTTCTCAGAAATCGCACATTGATGATGGCAAAATGCCGAATATTCCTGACAGACTAGCCCAACAGACCAAAATGATCGTTTAGAATCAAATTTTATCAATGTGATATGTAGGTAGATTGTGCGAGAGAGCGAAAGATGGATAAGCAGAAAAATTTAGAAAAAATTTAGAGGTTAAACACTAATAGACATGTAATTTAGAGTGGAATATGATCTACCTGTATAAAGTTCATTACAGTTTGTGGTCCGATTGACCAATTAACTTTTTTCAATTAATCATTCTTTATGAAAGGTATTGGTTGAGATAAAAACGTCAGTGTCACGAGTGGGATTCGAACCCACGATCTTCGGCTAAATACGCTGCTGCTCTACCAATTAAGATACCGTGAAAAATGGCAAGAAGGAGGGAAAATTCGAGATGTGCGGTTGAGATGGGAAATTAGTGCCCGAGCGGATCGAAGTCACGATAGCTCAAGTGGTAGAGCAGAGGCGTATTTAGCCGAAGATCGTGGGTTCGAATCCCGCTCTTGACACTGACTTTTTTATCTCAACCAATACCTTTCATAAAGATTAATTAATTGAAACTAGTATAAAATATAGAACTAGACTACTATAAGACTTTTTATAACCGATTAGGTTCTTGGTTGTTTTATGGAGATATTAATAAAATAATTACCTGCTTAACTGATATAAAATCAACTTTTTTACCTACTCCGAAGGAAAATATTGATAAATATGTATTTCACTGTTTAACATTTGATATCTCTTTATAATAAATTAACCTGTTGTAATAACGCCAACTAAGTACAACGATGTAATTTGAAAAACAGATAATTATTAAAGGGGGAAAAATGAAATCTCGTTCGCTCTCCATTGAACAGGATAATTACAAATTTATCCTCGGGTTATAAGAGGGATGGTAGGGGGTTTAAAGAGGTGCTTAACGACGTCATTCAGGAAGAAATGGGCTATGCAAAGTAAGCCCCAGGCGGTTCATAAGTGTCAGAAACAAAAGCCAGTCCGGGGTGCGAGCGAATCTATATAGAGGTGTGTTAAGAGTTTCGAAGATCATTCACCAACTTTATGATAAATGAGAATTACGTAAAGTTAAAGGAGTCACGGTTGGCAGCGATGAGGGCAACGATATACCACTCTTCCATGCTCGAGCCAATTTTCCCACCTTTGAAATTGGCTTAGCCTCTTACATCAGTCATGGCAACTCTCTAAAATTCCATTTTACTATGATACAAAAATTCTCCATGTTCTTTCATCCAACCTTCCTGTCCTAATAACACACTGCTCCTATTCGAGTATACTTTGCACGCAGGTGTAGGCTGAGCTCGATCGGTGGCTTTTACCGTAGGAAGTATCCTAGGGGGTGTTAGCAATTCCACTTTAAACAGCGGATCAGGTAGTTTCTATGCTAGGGTAGCCCCACTACTCAGGGAGATAGAGTGGCTTTCTCTATCTAGGGAGTGCGTGGGAAAGCAGGCTGATGTATTTCGGTCTAGGTAGGCAGCCCTTTGCGCGCGGCATACGGTTTGATGCTGAATGCGGACCCGACCACTCGGAATGGGCAAGCGCAGAGCGAGATCGGTCTGTCTTGGCCCCTCGGGGTTGGGACAGCCTCTACACCAATGCTGCGGCTGTAACACCCATCTGTCGTATGCGGAGGTGCGTCAGCTCTCATCTTGAGAATCCAAACGTCCGATAAGGCCTGAACGTCTAGGTGCGGACGTTAAAGAACCTCATTGTCCTTCCTTCCAACCGAGAAGCATGCAGGAACCTAATGTCCTAATAATACACGAGGCCTTACTTTTCTTTCCAACACTAAAAAATCCCTCACACCAGGGCCATTGCGAATTCCACGCCAAATGGTGACAAATGAGAAGCACCCCTTTTCTTGATAGGAGAAAATATCTACAGTAGAGTAGGAAAACCCGTCACATTACCAGTACAGTTCAATAAACTTCATCCGAGGATTCAAAAGACAGAGTCTGTCAGCGATGCTCAGGAGGGATGACGTTCAACACGTCCTGACAGTTACTGGCCCATTTTCTCTAGGAAAAACAACAGGCTTTAAATAATTCGGTGAGCTCGCTTTGTTATCGTAGAGCTTCTTCTTTCGAGTCTGCACCCGTAACTAGATCATCGATATACATTTGATCCATGATGGCGTGGGATGCGAGGGTGTAATTTTTCCTTCATCGATTACAAGTTGTTGCATCACTCATTGGGCCAGAAAAGGACAAGAGGAAACTACATAATTTACAGTGTTCATCTGTTATTCTTGGACAGGCTCGACTGCAGAAAATAAATTATGCACATTCCGCTAGAAACTATAGTTACGCTAAATAAACAATAAATTGTTATGACTCTCTATCGTTGTACCTTTCGGTACATAGCACGCGGAAGATGATAATGAAATGCATCTTGCTTTGTTTATCAAATATTTAAAAGTAAATTGATCTGTTTATTATTTTGATTATTACTCCTTAATGTGTAGTGTTTAGTGACCGTTAGTCAATGATTATTCGGAGATCGTGAGCTGCGGTCTGGTGTGACATAGGTTTCAAAAAACATTTCTTTATCGTACCAACGTTTCGATCTTTTACAAACACATGTATGATGTGAAAAAATCAATTTATCCACTGCTAGAAATTTTATATTAAAAGGAATGAATTTATAAAATGCTAGAATTTTTTTTCAATCGAATCTTTCTAGCATTGTGTAAATTCACTTTTTTCCACATCCTACATGTATTTGTTAAATGTAAACAATGTTTGTAAATCCCAGGCCCTGAAGATGATCTCAATAAAGATCGAAACGTTGGCACGATAAAGAAAATGTTTTTCTGAAACCTACGTCACACCAGACCGCATCTCACGATTTCCGAATAATCATAGACTAACGGTCACTAACCAACAAATAAATTAATTAATTCAAACATACGAGGAATAGGCTTTGAGTGGCTATGTTTAAGTTCGAAATAATATGGGATTGGTGTTTTATGCATAGCTAAGTTTTTGTCAACATAAACCGCTAAGTATTTGACATTTTTGTTCAATTAAAACTAATCTGCGCGAAGTATTTAATGTATGGGGTGCTGGAGGTGAGAACAAACTTAGGATTTGTGTTATTGTTGATTTGTGTCCATTTTTTTAGTCCGATTCCTTTAGTTTTGCTGCGGTGTTATTTGCATATAGTGTCAGTTAAATTTTGGTTTTGATTTTTCGCCTGGTATGGGAAAGTTCAAAAGAAGGAATATCAGCTTGAATTTGTGTTTTAACCGATTATGTTTACATTCGACTTCGAATGTCCTAGTTTTGAAGTAGTTAAATAAAAAATGCATCAAACATTTTGTGAAATTATATAATTCTAATTTATATAACAAATCAAACCTAATTTCTCATTCAGATACATATATGATAGAATTCTGTAATCATGATCATTTCTAAATTTTAAAAACCTCTGAACCACACATCTACAGATACATGAGGTTTCTTCCTGTGATGCCCACAATCCTCAAAAGGCTCATTTTGAAAGCTTAATGCTATCCTATACTCAAATAAACTCGTTCCTTATCAACATTTCAGATATAGGTAGGTAGATAGATGCTGTTTATGTACTCCAAAAGAAAATAAACCGAATATACCGTTACTTTAATATCATTTTAACCTATTTTTTATCGAAAAGATCGAAACGTTGGCACGATAAAGAAAATGTTTTTCTGAAACCTACGTCACACCAGACCGCATCTCACGATTTCCGAATAACTCTTTAAGACACTTAGAACTCAAAGAAATTGAAATAACGTTTAAGATAGAAAGTCAGGGAAGAGACAAGGAGTTTACGAGTACGTACGAGTTTATGACCCCTTTATGCAAAGATATGCGAGCGTTTCCCAGGTCCTCGGCCCGATTCTATGCTCAGTATATACTTCTGATATCCTGCAGTTCACCATACTATCTAGACAGACCTATTTTTACTTGATTATATGTTTAAAAAAAATTGAAAATCAAACTCACACCCTAAAATTCAAACCATAATCTTTATCCACTGTCCCAACACTCTATTTTCAATCTAAACTCACCACCTTCCTTCTGAGAATGTCATCCGCTACTTTTGGCTATATCAAGACAGGTGACTATCCTAGAATCCTCTATACACGATTCAAAAGGTCAGAACTCTAAGTATGAAAATACGATATTACTATAAAGACTACAGACAGCAGATCTAAACCATCCTGGACCATACAATACTTACATATGTCTCAAATCTGAAACCAATATACAAACTATCGAAATAACTGCGGGCTCAACCAAATCTTCCATTGTCCGCAGGATCCAGAACCTGCAATCACAAATCCTTAGATGCATCGTCAACAACCCGTCCTATCTTTCCATTCATAACGATCTTGTTCTCTTTAGGGATAAAATATGTTGTTCAATTCAAATTTCACACGTGCAACGTACACCTTTTCTTCAACCCATTTATGTTTTAGTGGTCTAATTTAGCATATTCATTATTTCAAATAATTATTCTTTTTATGTAAAGTCTTGGTTTAGATGAGACAGGTAGTGTAACGAGCGGGATTCGAACCCACGACTTTCGGCTGGGGTCGAATCCCGCTCGTGACAAAACCTTTTTCATCTCAACCCAGACTTTACAAAAAAAGGAATAATTACTTGAAATTCTCTTCAACGTCGAAAAAAGCATTAGCGCCGTGATGCACTGGAATTGAAGAATCATGGTAATAACACATGAAAAAATGACTTAAATAATACCAAATATGGTAAGAGTATACAAATTAATTAAATGGATTGCACTTTTTTTTTAATAGTATATCTTCGCGAATAAAGTCACTGTGGTGTTTTAAATTATCATAAAACCTGTTTCAAAATCTACATTATGCTTAAATCCTAATGAATGTAAATAGTCTGTGGTTGGTAGTCTAGTCCTTATGGAAATACGGGTATCATTAGAAGTCCCTGACTAATGTCTGAAACTCTGAGACCTCTCGGTTTTGGCACTGGCTAATCTCTGGTCTCCCCCCGGAAGGGAATTTATACAGTTTATTCAGTGGCTAAGAGCTTAGAGAATAAACAGTCTTTTCAGGACACCGTTTGTACACGTTGGACGGTTTTCTCTCGGGTGGGACTCTTTGAGAACTCAAACCGGTTAAAAGGGGCGGCGTATTGGAGCGGATGAAACAAAAATATGCCGCCTTGGTGAAGTACGAGGTCTTAAACAAGCCTATCCAGGAAACTAGGAATAATAATAACTGAGAACTTTGAAACTTCTCCTTTTAGACTGAATTTTACTTCAGGGAGTGATAAAAATACTCTTTGAAAGACGAAACTCGAAAACGTTTTTATTCTCCCTATTTCAACTTCTGATTCCACTTAATTCCAAAAGTCCTATCCAGTGTCGAACTTGAAGACGTATATAAATACCGTTTCTCTATTAAAACGAAAATACGTTTTCTCTACAGTTATAAGGACTTATTTAAGGCGACAATAAGCAGGTTAAAATTTTCGAAAATGAAAACCCTAGGCATTTATCTTTTGTATAACATTCCCAATAGCATTCTAATAATAACTATTTATTAATATATCGAGTAATCAATAGTCAGTTTTGTTAAAAACTTGCAACAAATTGCATATATCGAATATATTTCGGCATCGAATATAGTGTATATATATATATATATATAAACTTTTGACAGTTTGAAATTGGGGGCACATCTTTCCAGGCTCCTCAGGAAAAAATCGATAAATCAACAATTTAATCTATCCCGTATTTTTCGTGTTTTTTAACTTCCTCTATTCATTTAATAAAAACTTTCTGCACGGGGACCGCGGTAGCCGAGTGGTTAGCATGAGAGACTCTCACGCCGCGGTCGTGGGTTCGATTCCCACCGTCACCTCTGGCCCTTTTTTCCCGATAACCCCCGATTTGAACAACACTTATATATAAGAATTCGTCATGGCTAATATGCAAAGATCATAAGGCAAAAAAAGAATTCTCTCCTCTCATCCTCTCTCTAGTTATATAATTATGCATATATCTACCCATATATCTATTTACCTATTCATCCATCTTTCGATTTATCTATCTATCTTACTTTGTCTCTTTTTGTCTCGTTTGGTCCCTTCTTTCAGAAATAAGTTTTAATACATTCTATTTCGAAAGACTGTTTTCCATTTACCTTTATATTTTCTCTTAGCTTCCCCCCCTCTCTCTCTCACACTCTCCCTCTCACCTCTCTCTCGCTCTCTNTTTACCAGAAATCCATAAGACTATATAATGATTTAAATGAAAATATATGTTTGTCAAGCCACAGTAAATTTAAAAATAGATATAGACTAAGGTTGTTGGACAATTACTAACTAAAGTATCTGTTTATAAATATAAAAACATAATATAATTTAATTTATTAGATATAATGTAATTTAATTTGAATGATTGTACATAATTAATAAGATCGATTGTGATATTTAATTGTGATAGAAAATGGGTATATTTGAATTAGTGAAGGAAATGTAATTAAGAATACAGAAAAAAAAGCCAATGATATTATTAATAATGTATATAGAATTAATAATTATTAATAACTTAGGGTATCAACTAGGTGTCTGTGTGTGCTAATAATGAATTGTACTGAATATGTGTAAATCTCGTTAAATGTAAGAGTGGTTTATGTAAACCAAATTTTGCGAGAATAAATAAATCATTAATCAATCTCTCTCTCTCTCTCTCTCTCTCTCTCTCTCTCTCTCTCTCTCTTTCTCTCTCTTTCTCTCTCTCTTTCTCTGTATAGTTATATATCTATCTACCAATATATCTGTATATGTATTTATTTATCTATCCATCCATTTTTCTATATCTCATCTATCTAAATTTTTCTATTTCTTACTGTTTCATTATTTGATTGGTTTTATGCATGATAGTTTATTTTCCTCTCTTGTCATTCACGTTCTCTCTATCCATCTACCTACATTGAGAAGCAAAGCTAAAGTTGCAATCATTATGATTTTTTTGTTCTTTACTGTACCTTTTTAAAGAAAAATATAAGGTAACTAAATAAAAAATTAAACTGAATAAAACCAAAAATATTACTATGGAAACAATGAAGAAAATATCAATTCAGTAGAGAATATTTCCTCCTTTTGTGTTGTCACCGCTTGCAATCGATGAGGTATCAATTTTATGAGATTTTAAATTTAGTGCTATGGAATATTTTCATATTCACTGGGCGACTTTTTACCCTCCTTGACAACTCGTCCCGAAGGTTTCGATAGAATGTCAGGACACGCTAGCTACTTCAAACATTGAACTGAAGTCCGTTCCAAGTAGTCACGAATTATCCTAACGGTGCGGGGCCTTGCATGCATAAAAATAAAACCGTTGCCAATTATTGGCATATAAGGAACAAATTCTTCTGATAACAGAACTTAAATAGGGCAGTTATCTCTTAGGGATGAAGATTACGTTTGTGCGACCTTCCATAGGTTCCATGCATGCCCAAACCTAAATACATCACTTCCATAGTTCCTCAGGAATAAAAACGTTGGGGATATATTGCTCTCCAGTTCTTCCCTCTGTATTTCCGGTTTGTTGGTATTTTGGTAGACAAGACCCTTCGGACAGTTGTTCTGGAATATTAAGCATTCTCGCCACATACTCTTGACTTCTTCGACTTGATGATTCTGGCCTCAAACAACATTGAAACTTAAAAATGGTGTAATGTTAAAAAAATCCAACCACCTGATCGTTAGAAAGAAGCTTTACAGAAAGCCTAACAAAGAAGCGATTAACTTATTCAGGAATAAACTTTCAAACCAAATTCTAATTTCGAATGGTGTAACGTCAGTTCAAGGAACGGACCAATGTGGATTTTTTGTTAATCAATTCCCAGGTGAGAGCCTGGAAAATTGCCGAATTCAATCAATATTGTAATTTTCCACGTGTGAGACTCGAGGCCTGGTGATTGGAGGAACAAACACGGCCGGCGTCACAGGGAGATTAGGTGAAATCCCCCCAGATGAAATACATGTACATGTTGCATAAACCAGGTTTTTTTATGTTGTGCGACACTCTTTGAACACGGTTCGTGTCAAAACAACCTGTTGCTGTTGACAATCTTGTTAAGCGTAATATCGAATTGGTTTTACATTTTACGAATGATAAAGGCGTTTCTGTAAGTGCTCTCAAAGGTTCAAACAAATAGTAATGATTTTGGTAAAAAAATGGCAGTAAAAGGTTAAAATAGGGAAGTAAAAAAATGAGATTAAGTAAAAAATATATACTTGGGAGTCACCGGAGTATGGCAATTGAGACGCAAAATCTGTTAAACTAGGGATAATAAATGGTTAAATTTTGTTATCTGATAATGCAAAGTACTTTTTATTTCATAAAAATATGTTTCGGAGGGGGTTTACAAATCGCTGGAGAAGGAACAGTGTTTCTTTATTAACACACTCTCCTAAATTTTGTGGCATACATGTAAACCGGGAGTGAAAGAATTTTGTATTCAACTTTAAATTCCATTTGAATAATATTAGAACTGTACCAGGGATCTGTAAATGTCGTAGAAAGAGAATATTTAAAGAAATACATCATTTGTTGAAAAATTGAATATCACAGTATTAGATTGCAAAGAATATATAAATTACATTCTCAACTTTAAAAATTTTAATCGACGAAACGATAAGTACAAACGATTTTGTTACTTGTACCGTCCAAAAGAAAGAGAGATATAGAGAGGGGGTGAGAGCGAAAGAGAAAGCGAGAATGTGAGGAAGAAGGTAGAAAATGAACGATGATGCATAAAGGCAAGAAAAGACTGAAAAACTGGGTGAAAGAGAAAAACATTTCATATGACAAAAATGAAAAAATGATAGTGAGAAATTTTCATTTTAAGAAGAGAACGGAATAAAATACAAGATAGAGTGAGAGAGAGAGACAGAGAGAGACAGAGACAGACAGACAGACAGACAGACAGAGAGACAGAGAGAAGAGAAAATTAGTTCTACAGAGAAAGGAGAAAACATTGCGAGATATTGGAATTAGAATATTGGAAGTCAACGGCAGGTTGAGAGGAATAAAAAATACGATATGTAATAAAAAGATTTTGGGAAATCAAAAAAATTTGGAGAAGTGATTTTCACTTTTAACAAAGAAAACGGAATGAGAGATAGATAGATTGATAAGCAGAGAGAGAGAGGGGAGAGAGAGAGAGAATGAGAGAAGAAGGGAAAATTGGAAAATTTAGAACAAAAAACTGTAACTTTTTTCTTTTCTTTTTTTGGTATATGGCCTTGTTCTACAGACGTTGGCCAGTGCGTGAAGTAAAAAATAAATATAACTGAGTCAGACAAAGAGAGAAAAATAAGATGGATAAAAAATAGATAAATGAATCTAGCAAGAGAGAGTGAGAGAAAGAGAAGGGAACTTTATTAAATATTTTGTCACCACAGCATGTTTTGTATAATATTAATTTTATGGTGAAAGATAATAAGAAACGATCTTTCCCACACTTTCCACTTCTCATTGTAAAATTATTTTTTGGCTCTTATTATTTTCCTAAGTAGCAAACGACATACTTGACGGAGTTCCATGTTTTTCCCTTTTGGAAGAAAGCCTTTTGAAGGATTTGTGAAGTGCATTGCGCCGTCCGTTGGTAACAGTTGTCCGGCTTTATCTCAAGTGAATTAGTATAGCAGAGCGCCCTTCACTAAGTGGATTTCGCTATAGTTCACAGGCCAGACTTAACTAAACGTATAAAACTTGAGTGCCCTCTCAACTCGAGGAAGCCCCAAGTTAACAATTTCACGAGAGATAAGTTTCCCTTTTAGCTCAGCTACACCAGGACCAGAGAAGATATTGCAATAGGTCGGAAGGTATCGCCAACTATCAAATGGTCGAGATGGAAACCAGGGGTTGACAATTGCATCATGGAAACCATATTTACAATTTCTAAACTGACTGTTCAGGAGGGGCCAATATTACAATTTAATTCTAGATAGGCTCCTCTTCACACATCTGCCAGACAGAGATACTAGTAGAATACTACATAACGTTGTAAATAATCCATAAAACAATGCCTTTGTGATAACAATGATTTAATAATTGTAAAGCTTCTAGCTTCTAATAAATAGTCGGAGATCGAGAGGTCAGGTGTGATGTAGGTTTTATAAAAACATTTATACATTTTCTTTATAGTGCCAACGTTTTGATCTTTATTGAGATCATCTTCAGGGCCTGGGATATATAAACATTGTTTGAATTTTCAATTACATGTAGGATGTGGAAAAAATTATGAATTTATACAATGCTAGAAAATTTTATATTTTAAAAAAGAATGATTTTATACACTGCAAGAAACATTACATCAATATAGATAAACACAGCAACTCAGTCGCATCTACGCCAATATCAATAATCAAATTCAATATCGATAACATACATATATCATCATCACATCGCCCAAAACATATAATATAACATAGAAAACAATAATCACATTCCCCACATAAAACATTTCTACAGAGTCTAATTCTTCAACAATTTGGCTGTCCTTTCCCTAATTAACCCCGTCTATACAATCCTGAAAAGATAATCAGGCCGAACCATTACCCACATTTTTTCCCATACCTCCTCATATAAAAATATCTTTCTATCCGGACTTCCCTCCCCACCCCTTCAAAATCCAACGTATATATGCATAAAACGGCAATATCTCACTGGCACTCTCAACAAGAGACACGAATGACACATCTACCCGGAAAAAGATACACTTTGACGATTGAATTTTCAAGTAAAGCTAAAATTTTCTAGCATTGTATAAATTCGTTTTTTTATCTAAAATTTTCTAGAAATGTATAAATTCATTTTTTTAACTCTAAAACTTTTTACCATTGTATAAATTCAATTTTTTTAATCTAAAATTTTCTGTACATGAATTGTACAAATTCATTGTTTTTTAACTATAAAATTTTCTATCATTGTATAAACTCAATTGTTTTTAATCTAAAATTTTCTAGAATTGTATAAATTCATTCTTTTTTAACTCTAAAATTTTCTAGCATTGTATAAATTCAATTTTTTTAATCTAAAATTTTCTAGCATTGTATAAATTCATACATTTTTTCCACTTCCTACATCTCCTCTCCACATCTCAATAAAGATCGAAACGTTGGCACGATAAAGAAAATGTTTTTCTGAAACCTACATCACACCAGACCGCATCTCATGATCTCCGAATAATGGAACGGTCACTAAACACCACACGCATCTAATAAAAGTAAAGCTTAAAATTTCTTGCCAAAAATTCGAGAGAGAATCAAGAAAAATAAATTATCACTGTTTAATTGCCTATCGAAACCATTAATGATTAACATTTGGCTTTGAATAACTACGTTACCGGCTAAATAACAATTTTTGAAATTTTATATTAGCAAATATTCTTTTATGTTTACAAACTTATGTTTCCTCTATTTTAATAACACTCTCAAGTAGAAAATTTGTTTCCGGTCTTTTATCAAGTCTGCTTTATATTAAAATTGGGACAGATTTATTTGACGGAGAGGAGGCTTTAAATTCGCCAGGAATAAAACACTTAAATTTTAATTGTAAATACGTCCTCGACTAGGCCAGATATGGAAAATCGTTTTTCTCTTCTTTTTCTGGGTGGGGGATCTCGAAAGCTTTTACAGTGTTTATAGAAGAAAAAAGTAAAATCAACTTCCACCCAAATGCACTCCAAGCAGGCAGCAAACAGGCTTTTGTTGTTTAAAGTTAAGTCAAATTGATCGGCACGTTCATGGCAACCTAAGGTCGAACACGAATTTCAATGAAACTTATTGGAGATTCAAGGTGGCAAAATGAGAAATAATATAAGCCCTATTCCAGTCTTCTTGCCAAAGGGCATTAGGTGCAAAAAAAATTGTGATTTGTGCGATGGCTTTACTCACAGATTTTTTGGTTACAACTGGCATATAAACAACAAATCTGTGAGTAGAAACATTTATAAAAACTGAATCTACATGCTGATCACATCTTTCATAGTTTCCTATTGTTGTACAAGTGTTACAAGGTTATTAATTAATATATATCGGCAGATTTGTGTAGAATCCTTAAAGGCTTCAGTAAATTAGCCCGAACAATTTGCATTTTGTAAAACCTAATTTGGATTCGTTTTGAGAACACTGAAAATTCCATAAATATAAATTTTACTGGTAGAGAGAAAAATAAAAATTCGTGAAAAGGATTTGTTGCAGGGTGGTTATTTTTCAACCTATGATGTACGGTGTTCCTTATAAAACTGCATGAATCCTCTGGATTTGGTCCAAATTAACTTTTGTTACGAATGATAGAAACCCGATTTCTTTAACTTTTAGACCAAGTCAGCAATGTTGAGATTTTATTGCCTTTGTAATGGAGAAAAATAATAATGAAAGTCACAAAAACGCCTCAAAGCTTTGATTTTACATCTCGTACGTAAGCAGTGACGAAATAGAGAGGCAGAATTGGAAAGAGAAAGGGGAGAGAGAGAATGAGATAGACAGAAAGAGATGAGGGAGAGAGAGAGCGATACAGACAGAGAAGAGGGGAGAGTGAGAAAATGAGTTAAAAAACGAAAAAATAGAAGGGATGAGAGGAGAGAGAAGAGTAATAGTTAAGATAAAATAATAAGAAATGAAGTAAAACACACACACACACATACCGGAGGGAGGAAAACCATATAACACAGAATGACTCGAAGAGAAGATGAACTAATTTTCTCATGTAATTTTGAACATAATTGATACGAAAAACAAAACCTTTCTTTATTAAGTTTGTAAGTTCATGTTATCTGACGTTATTCTTTTACTTGTACATTATGTATAAATTTTTAGTGATGTCTACACATGACAAGTTCAGCGGTGGAAACCGATTCTGAAAGGATAAAATCCTTATTTCATCATAGGAAATTAAGAACGTGAACGAGAAAGATTAAGTCCCCTACTTAACTTAATCCCTATTGATACAGTGCTTACCACCATAGCCGCCGGAACACACTATATTGCAAAATATTATATCATTTTATACTAAAGATTGTGAACTCGTTAATATTTATATTTAATAGTTCCAGCATACTAGGTGCTACATAGTTAAGGGTGGTGGTTTGTTTAATACGTTCTTAACAAATAAGCTCATAATTTTAAGTTTATCGCTGATACAAAATGTGGTAAAGAAAAAGATCTGTAAAATATGTATAAGGATAAAGTTTTTTTTTTCTTCTCAAGGGTGTGGAGAAATGACTTTCATTTCCATTGAAATCTGTTTTTTCAGTGGAATAAACAAAACAGAATAAAATTTGTTTAGAAATTGTCTATTTTTCTTGTATTTCTCCCCGTTATCTCAACGGGCGTTTTGGTCAGCGAATTATTTCCAATTGCTATTGAGCATCGCGGCTAATTTTCCCACAACACGCACACTTTTTGTTGCGTGCCCCTGCTCATTTCACGCCTCCGCAGAATGCTGTGTAGTACTGTAAAATTTAGAAACTGTTCAACCGTTTACTTTTATGACCGTGATATTTGTATTGGTTCAACCAGCTAATTTTTTTTTATAGACCTACACAAAAGAAGGTAATGTTCTTTGATGTATAAATATTAACTATTTGCTGCGGTGCCAGGAAAAATGATTGGGTTAGAAATGTTGATATTTTCGTTGTAAAACATTATTTTTAATCTAAAATTTTCTAGAATTGTATAAATTCATTTTTTTATCTAAAAATTTATAGTATTTTATATTTTTTTAATCTAAAACTTTCTAGCATTGTATAAATTCATTTTATTTATTTATTTTTTATCTAAGATTTCCAGCATTGCATAAATTCATTTTTCCCATCCTAAATGTATTTGTAAAATTTAAACAATGTTTTTAAATCCCAGGCCCTGAAGATGATCTCAATAATGATCGAAACGTTGGCACGATAAAGAAAATGTTTTTCTGAAACTTACATCACACCAGACCGCATCTCACGATTTCCGAATAATCATAGACTAATGTCACTAATCACCGCATAAATTAATTAATTCAAACATACGAGGAATAGGCTTTGAGTGGCTATGTTTAAGCTCGAAATAATATGGTATTAGTGTTTTATGTATAGCTAAGTTTTTGTCAACATAAACCGCTAAGTAATTGACATTTTTGTTCAATTAAAAATAATCTGAGTGAAGTATTGAATTTAATGGGTCTTGGTGGTGAGAACAAACTTAGGATTTATGTTATTGTTGATTTGTGTCTACTTTTTAAAGTCCGATTCCTTTAGTTTTTGCTGTGTTGTTATTTGCACATAGTGCCAGTTACATTTTGATTTTGATTGTTCACCTATCTGGTATGAGAAAATTTTATACTAAAAAAAATTAATTTATATAACGTTAGCACTGTATAAATTCATTTTTTTTAATCTAAAATGTCTAGCATTGTATAAATTCACTTTTTTCCATATCCTACATGTATTTGTTAAATGTAAACAATGTTTGTAAATCCCAGGCCCTGAAGATGATCTCAATAANATGCATATATATATATATAGAGAGAGAGAGAGAGAGAGAGAGAGATACACGAGAGTGAGAGAAAAAGAAAGAAAGAGAGAGAGAGAGAGAGAATTATCCATGATCAGGCCAGAATGGAAGATGTGAGACAGAGAAAAAGAAAGAAAAAAGCGTAACCAACCTTTTACTCGAAAGAGACTGAAGAGTACAGAGTGTAACAGAAAGTTGAAAATTGAAACAAATTGGTAGTGAGTGTGAGAAAGAAAATATTGAGTGATAGAATGTGATAGTTAAAAATCGTTGAAAATAGTATAAAAAGAAAGAATAATCAATTGTAAGAGAAAGGCAAGAGCGCGTGCAAGTGCGGGAGAAATAACCCTTAAAAACGCACAAAAAATATCGAAACCACTATAAATCGAGATAATATTTAGTTTTTGACCTTAACCACCCCTTTTGTCTACAATTCTAGTAAAATTCCTTGTTATACGAGAGAAATTAGGGATTTATCTTATCATCAATCAATGTTTACAAACAAACTAACGTTCAATATTTTTCTCATCAATGTAAGATAAAGGTCCCGGGTTCGAATCCAGCGGGTTCGAATTCGGACCCGACATACTTACAAACTTTTTTTTTTTTTTTTTTTTTCAAAAACACCGACACTGAGGGTTTATATGATCTCTGATGTTGCGAATCCTCATAAAAAAATGTTTTTCTTCCTTCATAAAATACAATAGCGCAAAAACTACAATGTAAAAAAGTCAGAGTTAAAAGCGGGGTTCGAACCGGTAGAGCAGCGGCGTATTTAGCCGAAGGTCGTGGGTTCGAATCTCGCTTGTGACACTGACTTTTTTATCTCAACCAAAACCTTTATTAATCGAAAAAGAATTTATTTGGTCACGCGGACCACGAAACTTAATAAATATATATAAACAAAATTAACACATTCACAACGTATGTCAAGCATATGCGGAAAGACACAAAGTATACGTAAAATAAAACTTCAAGATATTTTTGTTGCTCAGGAGATTTAAATGGAATAGTTTTCTCCTTGGTTTAAAGACAATTTGCCTGGAAGAATTCTCCCATCGATCTGAAAAAGTAATTATCAGAAATCCAATTTGAATGGCAAGTCGCAATTCAATTCCAGCCAAAAGCGTAATAGTCGGCTAGTTACTAGTCAAGAGCAATACGATATAAAAGGAGGGGAAATTGGGTTAGGCAGAGGCCGTCGAGGCAAGCGAAGAAGGACTCAGACCGTTCTCTGTTCACTGTAGTGAGACGCTAAAATCTAAACGCGGGGGTGCGTGATTGTGGCGAAGCAGGGGCCGACAGATGTTTCAGAATAACCCTCAGGGTTCACAACATGATTACGGTTTTGATGGCCCCAACTGGAATCTGGCTTGTTAAAGGCCCATATATTCATAAAGGAGTTTCAGTGTATACTAATTAAGTTAAAATATGTTCATATTTTAATCAAAATCAATAGATTAGCTAATTGATATTACCTTCTGGCAAATTGTCTAATTCAATCAGTGTAGGACAGCCTAAAGAGTTATTCTGAATCACAGATAAAATGTAGTTTGTTCGTTTTCAATCATTTTGGTCTGACTATTCTCGTTGTTCTGTTATGCCAGAGGTGAATCTGTAACTAAGCGTCTAATTTACACTAGTAAAATCACAGCACAGTTTATTTATTTATAGATTTTAATTTCCTGATTTAAACTAAACCGTCGCCCGTGATGCTTACATTCCGATCAATATACCAACTTGAGGATGCTTGTTGTAATAAGAAAAGAACTTAGGACAGAGAAATGCGAAACAACTCAAGCTATATTCAGGTTTTAACAGAATTCTTGTAAGCATAAAACTATCATGTTCATGTTCCAAAATTAGTTTTTGAAAGGTCACTGTAAACGGAAAGTAAGATTGGTCTTAAAACACAGCCTTGTGGTTTATTGCAGTTCTGCACAGAAAAAACTAAGAGAAAATTGCTGGTGTGCGATATGACTTGAAAGTCCAGCAGGTCTGAATCTTTTCCTAATTCGTACTTATTTTGACATAAAATTTGCAAATAAAACATGCCTAATTGTTGTTCTGGTCCTGTCATTGGTGAGTATGTGACGTCTAATTTATACAAGTAAAATCAGTCGAATTTTAGCACAGTGCATATACTGAAAAACAACAACTAAGGAGTTTGCAATCAGTTTATTTATTTTTACGTTTTTCGTGATGTTAATTAAAAGGTCCGCCCGTGATGCTTACATTCTGATTATTTTATAAACTTGAAGATGCTTGATGTAATAAGTAAAGGGCTTAGAACAGAGCAGGGCGAAACATCTCAAGCTATATTCACGTTTTTACACGTTTCATATAAACATAAAATTATCTGGATCTTGTATCAAAGTTGGTTTTTGAAAAGTCATTTGTAAAAAGAAAGTAAGATTGGTCTTAAAACACTGCCTTGTGGTGCTATCTTATGTTTATTGCAGTTGTATACTGCACAGAGAAAAACTAAAAAGAAATTGTTGTTTTGTAAAAGTAAGTTGCGTTCAATATGACTTGGAAGTACAGCAGGCCAGAATCTTTTCCTAATTCGTACTAATAATGACATAAAATTTGCAGTAAATTTGCAAATAAAACATGTCTAATTGTTGTTCTGGTCCTGTCATTGGTGGGTGTGACGCCTAATATCTAAGAGAAAAATCATTCAAGGTTCAACACTTAAAAATAATCCAAAAGTATAATTTGTTTATTTATTATAACGTTTGAACCTAATTTCAATGGAATTGCGTTTTTTTAAAATAAAAAGTTCGCTTACATTCTTATAATCAAATCAGTCAAATTGTAGCACAGAGACTACACTAAAAATAAAAGAAAAAAGTTGCAATGAGTGTATTTGTTTTTAGATAAACTAAAATATCCGCCCGTGATGTTTACATTATTGTTTTAACTTGAGAATCCTTGATGTAATAAGTAAGGGGCTTAGGACAGAGCAATGGGAAACACCGTATATTCTCGTTTTTACAGGCTTGTTATAAACATAAAACTATCTATGTGACAATGTTAAATTTTTGAAAAGTCACTTGCAAACAGAAAGTAAGATTGGTCTTAAAACTCTGCCTTGTGGTGCATATTCTATGATCCATATTATACAAAAAAAAACTATAAGAAAAGCGCGTGTGTGAAAAATTAATAAACATAAATTTAAATATAATATAAATCAAACATTAATATAAAACTCACTGATAAATATAGAGGAGAAATTTAACTTTCCTTTATTAGGGTGGCAGATAAATACTAATTATGGAATTTAAATAAAACTTGTCAGGTCGACGTTACAAAATCTTTAAACAATTGAATAATAAAATTTGATTAGTAAAACTTGTCAGCTGATCCCAATTAAAAAAGGTGCGAATAAGATTTTTTTAAGAAACTTTCTTGCAAATGGAACAAAGCTAAAAAGGTAATCCTGTGATTTGTTCCTCCTGTGTACAATTAGCCTTTCTCCGGTTTCGACTGAATAGGTCATTATTGCCATTCATATGGAAGGAATTCAAGCAGGAGGAAAGTTAATACGCCTTTGGTGATTTTCTCCTTAATTTCAAAGAAGGGAGTAATAATGAATGACAAATCCCGAATAAGTAGGGCCGAAATGTCCTTGATTTCATAAATAAAAGAGATGATTTTCGATGGGCGATTTTGTTATATTTCCTTTAGAAGTAAATCTTCAACAAGGATGTGCTAACAAATAAAATTTGCATTTCACCCTAGCGGCAAAGGGTCGGGGGGTGCAAGGTGCGCATCTCTTATTTTGAATATCTTTTTTTATTAAAATGATAAACCTTTGAACTTTTTTAATAACTTATCAAGCCTAAAGAAAACTAACAGACATTTTGAACAAAAAAAATTTGAATATAATTTTTCACATTGTGTTAGTGGCGAAAAATCGCAGAAAGGACAAATGACCAAGGGGATTATCATTGTAATTTCTGGTAAATAGGAAAAAGTCATTTTCGTTTTTCTCGAGTCCAAAGATAAATTGGCTCCATTATCATTTTCTCTCAGAGTAAAGATTCCATTATCTTGATATAAATTTCACCGCTAAATAACAACGGAAGGAGTTTTAATTTTAATTTTCCTTCTCCTTTTCCAGAACACACGAAAAGGAGCTGTACCGAATGCGAAGCTGTAATTAACTTAAAGAATCACCTGACTTCTCTCAATTAAGTCCTAATGTAAATTGCGTTAAGTACACACTCTTTCATTTTGGAGGGGTCTGCTAAAAGGGGATTTAATTTAATTTTTTTACTTTTTTTTGTTTTCTTTACCCGTTGGGTTTTAATAGTCAGGAGAAGGTCGATGTATCGTCTGGAAACGGCGAAATGCGGCATTCCAGCCCTGCTGAAATTACTTTGAAAAGTAAATTAAAATTTCAATTAGAAACGGGAAAAATACCAGGGCCACAAATTTTGCAACAAAACAGTACTTGAACTATTTTAAGAGATTTTTCCTCATTAATTCATTCTTATTTTTTCTCCCTTAAAATAACAACAATATTCAACAATATCTTGTAACGATACACTGGAAGTCGATCCTCGATCGAAGTTACCTTTCCACCGGGCCTCGGTAGAAATGGAAGAAAAAGGAAGAGAAGCCGATTGAATCATGTTCAAGCATATTGTCTCATTGGAAATCTCCATGGCATTTATGAGTTGAGTAAGTACCATTTATTTTTTTCTTTCGTTTTTAAGTCCGTATATTGAAATATTGTTTTATTCATATCAAATTAAGGGCCCATTTATTTTCATCTATAATTTGATTGTCTTTTTAAAAGTGTAATAACTTTATTTGTTGGATAAGCAAAAAAACAATTATTTTTCACGTATTATCTTCTTTTATTTTCACCGTTTCAATTTTAATATTCCCTTCAGGATTAACAAAAATCTGCGCAATTCTGCTAATTTGCTCTAATTGCGAGCAAAATATTTTTGTTGAGCTTTTAGAAGTCATATGAAGGTAAGTTTAATTTTAAAAAAGACTTCCAATGAAAAGAAAAGCTGACAATCTTATATTTCCGGAATTCAAAAAAAAAATTTAAAAATAAAAAAAATATTGCGGCTTTTACGAAATCCGATCACTAAAAGCTTAACTTTTTTAACAGGAGCAATCGACTTAGCTGAGGCGGGAATTTGCCGGACGTCAGTGATGTAAAACTGGAGTTTCCTGTGTTCCGGGGGTGCATTAGGCGAGGTGTTTTAGCCACCCCTGTTTGTTTACAAATACATCAAGCGTAGCCCTTCCTACCCTTTAGTTCACATCCACTTACGACCCATACCCTTCCTCGTTTATCCTAATAAAACCGATTTGGGCCCCTTCTGTAAAATTTACCAGTTGCGCCTCTTTCGTCCGTCTCCACAATTACAAACTCGAAAGAAAGAACGTCATTTAAAACCAAAATTGAACACGCAGAAACGACAAACCCAGATGCCAACGTAAAATAAAACTATAAAACTAACTACTTATCTGTATAGACCTTCTATAGTAGGAGAGATATCATGCACTAGGTATCGTTCGGTTGTAGTCTGTCTCCCCGGACAAATAGGTCTCGACGGTAACAAATAAAAGGAAGAGGCAGCGTATATGACCGGGATCGGCAGAAAGGTTCTGGTCCTCGGAGGATCAGAAGTGAAGAATAGACTAGCCTTGCACGAGCAGTTAAAAGACTGCGTATGAGTCCAAGTAAAGAAAGGTTGTCCTTGGCCCCATAAAGTAAGCGAGTAGGAATGAACCTAATTAACGAATTCTGCTTGAGGCAGCATTTAGATTCCCTGTTCCGATTTTTTTTTTCTTCTACTATACTTGAGTGAATGTATGTAAATAAGCAAGAATGCAAAGAATGAGTGATATTTTGAGCGCGTCTAGGTTTAAAACCTGCATTTCTTTGAATGCTGATATCCTTCCTACAGGATTTTCCTTCAAAGACCTTACTTCCTCTGGCCAATTGACGATTTTCCGCCAACGAGCTGGTATCATTCCGTAAGCAGTTCCTCTTTTATTTGCATCAGAAGCCATATCCCTGTCAAAGTAGTTATCTCCCATCTTCGCTCCGTACGGAAGGCCCTTGACTCCCCTCTATAAAGAGTTGAATTCTTCGTTCTTCGCCCAAGGACCTACTTCATCTAGCCAAGTGACTATCAACCTTTCTCACTCCATGCACAAGGACCTAGTTCCCTTCCATCCCCGTGGTGCTTCCTATCCGCCAAGTGTGCGACTTTTGTTTCTTGGAAGTGATACCCCGCTGCCGAAGTAACGAAATCTCATTCTCGCTCTCTACGGAATATCCAGTTTCTTTTTATTTCCTCGTGGCTTCATCTAAGACTTTTCTTCTTCTGGCAATAGACGTCCTTTTTCTTCTATTAAGATTTCCTTCGTCGTGCTTCGCAAGAAGCCAACCCTCTCTGGTCAGGTGACTACCTCCCAGCTTGCTACGTGCGGAAAGTACCGTGTTCCTTCCACTACGTGTTTCTTTCCTCGTGTTTCACCTGAGATCTTACTTCCTCTGGCCAATTGACGATCTTCCATCCTCGCACTCCACGGAAAGTACTGCTTCCTTTCCTTAGAATTTTCTTACTAGATGGTTCCTCTGATAACCTTCACCCTCTGCGCATTTTTGTTCCGTTCTCATCACCGTATTGCTATTCTCATATAGCACTTGACCCGATTTTCTTCAAACAACCCTTCCATTGCTCAAGGAGATGAACTGGAGAGCAACTGGCCACTTTTCATAAAATTGAGCATTCCAGAGTACAACTGCAAACCATTGGGAAAATACACCGAAGTCAAATCTTATTTATATTGTTTGCTGTACGTTTTTCGCATTTGCATGTGTTATGTTTTATAATGTCGAGTTCATTTTTCTCTTTTTTCTCTTGATTCGTTGTAATGTTAGGTTGACCCGTCCATGACGGTATATATTCAGCAATATCCACGGACAGAGAAAATTCCTATTTTCCAGGCTTTAAATAAATTTGAAAACTGGTAAACCCGGTCAATCTGAGCCCTGTTGACAGTCGTGTTTCTTTATGATCCGGTCGCTCCTATTTGTCACGGCCGGGGCAATAATTCAAATAACGTCAACGGCTTGAAATTAAAAGGGGCTTCCTCTCCCGTATGATCGATCTCATAAATTTTTCGTACCCCTTGTTGACTTTAATCCGTAATGTGTAAGTAAGAGGGGGCCAGCGGCCGACCTGACGCTAAATTGCATTAAACTTTATTGGATTACGAGAATTGTTGGACGGCCGTTTTGGAATACTAATAATGGCCCGTTGTTGTTCCATGCCACAGGGTAAAACGGGATTCGGAATTATAAATATGGATTTTACAGGCAATTTTTATATTATCAAAATAAATAAGATTTGAGTAAATAGTGGTTAGGGAGAAAATTATCATAAATCAAAATGCAGAGGAAATCATGTAATTAAAATAGGGAGAATAAAAAAGACAGTACAAAATATTTTCCCATACAAGCCCTTTTAACTAAAAAAAAAACAATTCAAATTGTTGTTATAAGTTCAGCAGCAAAGTTCATTTTCTTAAGCTACAATCACAAAATATCAAAATATTCCTTTGTTTTAATTAAATACAACTAAAACACGGTCGTGTTATTTTGAAAAGTTTGACTTTCGGATTGTCGTTTTCCAGAATAACAAGAAGGGAATTGTTAGATGTTTTAAAGCATTTTTTTCTGTCTGCTTTTTGCTTTTGCGGCGACGGGGAATTGTTCCTTTCATGTACTGCTCACTTGATAAGGAACAGAGAGACGGACCCTTTGACAAATTACATTCCCCTTAACAAAGTCCCTTTCATTTCCTTCTCTTGTCAGCGACTTGACAGGTAACTATAGCTTAACTCTTCATTCCAATATTTAATACAATTCAAAACCTGGACGTCTCTAAGTCACTGGAGGGCTATGTTCCACATTTTCATGTTGTTCTACCGAGGGAATAATAATAACAATAATACAATGTGAAAAATGTACGGGTTTTTTATATTTATTTATTGGTTTTAATGAGGTTCGCAACAGTGGAATTTCATATCAACCTACCCGGTGTTGCTGAAAACAAGCTCATTTGTAAGTATGCTGAGACTGACTTCAGGGGCGATGAATTATTTTTAAATAACAATTAGTTAAAAATTTTATTGAATAGAAAATTCCAACTCGACGAATTTTTTCACACATTTTTCCTTTCCCCAAATAAATTAAACCAGAAATTCAAAAATACATTGATTCCTTCTGGAGATATAGACAGTTTACTTGCGAACACCATAATTTCAATTTATCGTTGAATTCGTAAACTGATTATTGTTGTTGAAAGCCAAGTTAAAAAAATAATGATCTCAAATTAAATTTTTCTTTTTTATTCCGTTAAATTTTAAAAGATCTCCTTTTTTATATAATCATATAATAATTATACAAAAAATTGAAATTAAAGTGTTCTGAAAGAAAACTTCAATATAATTATATATAAATCTATGTATTTTTAAGTTTTTGATATTATTTTTTTAAATGGAAAGGCATTACGAAATGTGTGAAAAATGGGGCATCGCATTAAAAAATATTTTGACAAGCTCGGTTTAATTATTTAACTTATTCCGCTATCACAAGCAGTGATAAATTAAGGTTGGAATACAGTAGTACATCTTATTGATTCATTTAATATTATTTTTATTAAATTCATTATGTTTAGTGATCTAATAGACCAAATTACTTCTTTCAATTAATTATTCTTAATGTAAGTGCTTAGGTATGGATTTTTTTTATTAATCTATTTTGTCTATTTGTAAATTGTTTATATATTTAAAATTACAAATTGTCACAATGTTCACTACATAAATCAAAAAACACTGACCTCAATGGAAAATTTATTTGTTTTAAACCTGCAAGAGAAAAGATACTTCTTAAAACATAAAATTTATAAAACATATACCAAAACTTGCTCCATAAACCATTTATAAGTTCGTGGAATTTTAATTTTCTAACAAATATATCTAAAATCCAACATTATTTTCAAATTTTATTTATCGTACGACAGGAACAATTAATATTACGATTATTACTATTAATTTTATGTACAGTTATAGGAGAATAATCAATCTCTATAAAATAGCCATTATGAAACTGACCAATAGGGGATTTGGCATTATTTAGAAGAACTACCTTTCATCTATCTTTCAAATATGTTTTTATCTTTCTCCAGCTTGAATTTAGCCCTAAAGATTTTCCGTTATACAGCGCAGTATCATCTGCAAATCTTACTTTTCAGTATGAAATTTAATTTAGGGTTTGTGTTATACGTAATAAAAAAGTATAGGACCCAAAGGTATGCCCTGTGGTATTCCCGAACTGACTGAAATCTCCGTCCTTATATAAACAAATCTAATATTGCACAAATAATATCATAATATTTTATATTTGAAATTAGATGACTATCATCAACAGAATCAAAAAACCGTATTTCTTTCTTATAAAAAAAATTTCATTTCCCCAAATTTTGCTTAACATAATTAATTATGAATTACTTCACCACGGGTTTCAAGTTAAATTTAGCACAATAATAAGTGCAAAAGTGCAAATGTGGTAAAAAAGATAACAAATAATAATTTCTGAAAAAATTCCGTGAGTGGAGCTATGGGGAGGAAAAAAGGAAAAATAGAGAAGGCGAGTGGGGTTGTGGACGAGGTCAGACAGGGTGAGCAAACGAAACGAAAAGGGTGTTCATATGGGAGGGTGATGAAAGTTGGTATAGAGATTTATGCATTTTTCACGAGTACAGTACAAAGATCAATGTTTCTTTTTTTCTTTCTTTCGAAACATTATGATAAACACGTCTGGCATTCACCACAGGGACAAAAGAAAGAATATATTTCATTGTTTATACATTAATCGAATTTTCCTCCATTTTTTTCTCCCGTTTCGGTTTTCCCGAGGTTTTCCTGCGCAATAATAAAGGGTCTATCCGGCTCGTATTAATCACCGGGGCTCGTGCATACGCGGATTTTCGGATTCGCGTGTCCGTGTGTGCGATCTCAGTTATAAAAACTTATTGTCCCCGTGTCCGGCCCCTAATGCAGATTCATGGCTTAGACCGGTAGCACATTTACAATTAGAACTAACGCCCTTTTGTATTCGGCTGCACGTCATTGGTGACACCGATAAAAATCTACGGCCAAAAGCTGTCCCCGGGAGGTCATGGTAAATAAATAATTAATGACTATTCTGTTAACGTTCATTTAGTCCATTTCCACTCGGCTTCCACGCGATTGGCATTATCAGCCGGATTGATGTGATGAAATGGGTTTCCGTTTCATTTGCCGTAACGATTCGACTTAGCCAGCATATCGGCTTTATTAATAACAGCAGGATTGACCAAGCGATTTTCATGCATGAAAATTAAACGATTTTAAGTGTCATATTCCATTAAAAACAAGTGGCTTTAAAATAAATATGTTAAAACTTTAAAACAAAAACCAACAATTATGTAATGAAATCAAATTTTTTGACAGTTTTTTGTTCAATAAATAGAAATAGCGAAATCATAATTTATATGAATCTAGTGTGATGAAAAACTGTGATTTTTCATGCGTGGTCTGCGGGTTGATGAAACTGAACAAAACTTTCCAATGGTCAAATCACACCAGTCGTAAAAAACTAACATTTCGATAATTAGACATTCTGAGTTTTTTACGCCGTATGATTCAGAAGTCTCATAATAGTTTGAGGAACACCACGTTAAAGATCGTCCACCGGTTGGCCACGAGAAAAGTTCAATATATCACGCGTACTAGGCGCGTCCATTCAAGAAGAACAATCTTATGCAAAACACGCGTTGTTTATTTTTTATTTTTTTTTTTTTTTACTTTTTAATGCATGCTCCTAAAAATTAATAATTAATGCTTTACTCAAATTTATTGTTTCATCAAAAACCCGAGTTAGAAATCAACTAATTCACTCGACAAGTTGGCTCTGGGAAGGATGAAATTGAACTGATTTTCTTTATTTTTAATCTTAAGAGTCTAAAAAGTAACACTTTCTAAATGTAAACAACAAATCATGATATTAATTATTCTTTTTATGCAAGGTCTTGGTTGAGCTGAAAAATTTAGCGTCACGAACGGGATTCGAACCCACGACCTTCGGCTAAACTAAGTTCGAATCTCGCTCAAGACTCTAACTTTTTCATCTGAACAAAGCCCTTAGATAAAAGAATAATTAATTGAAATAATTAATATTGTCAGTTATGAGCGCTAAACATATATGGACTTATTTTATTAATGTAGTATTACTTTTTTATTTATTTGTACTTTACATTTTTTTATTGTTTTATTTTTTTTCCGGCCGGCTAGCTGCCTGGGCTATTGCCGGCACCTCACATTTCTTCCACCTCACGTTTTATAAATTTATTTATTTTTATTTATTTATTTAATTTTTTTTTTAATTAGCTTTTCTGTAGGAAGTCTGGCGATCTTTCTGGTTGTGTTCTGGGACGTTATTTCTACATTTTCAGCCCTCCCACACGTGGTGAAAAGGCTCTGAAACTATCTCATTCACTAACATTCAATCCTAGCCTAGCCTATAGGCGGGTTTCAGAGTACTCTATATTCCTCTGAAGACCCGCCCTCGTTCACGCTAATAAATACATCCATACATTATGTACAATTAAAATTACAATTAATCTAAAACATTAAGCTAGGTGGTGGGTTTATGGGGTACTTGATATTCCACCATAGACCCACCCATGCATACACTACTATCGCACTAATAAATACATTCACTCAAACAGTAACCAATCATTCTGTATTTACAAATTAAAAAATGCGGAGCCACTGGCACATTTAATATTACAACAGTGCCTCCGCCCATTCACTCTAAAAGATATAGCCTAATACTAACCTAAATCGGTGGGTCTGTGGAGTACTCGATATTCCTGCACAACCCACCCATACACACTCACTTTCGCGCCAATAAATACATTCATTCTACCAAAAACACACAAAGAGATATCTATCCTAGTTTGGTGGATCTGTGGGGTACTCGATATTCCGACCACTACCCACCCATACACTCGCACATTCTCGCTAATAAATACACTCACTTCAGGAAGGGAAAATGAAACCATGTGTGGAGAAGCATTAAAGGTGACCATATGCATTTATTTGCTTCAGGTATTTGATTACTTTCTTGCTGTTGTCATTGCTGTGTTGCAAAACCTCTTTCAAGCTCGAGGAAAGGCAACACTTTGTTCTATGCGGCGCCAATAGTTCGCATTCGGTTAGTAAATGTTTAACAGTTATTTGTGCGTCGCACAATGGGCATCTCCGTGGACTTTTCCTCGCCAAGAGATGACCATGCGTCAGTCTAGTGTGGCCAATTCGCAGTCGGGTCAAAATTATTCTCTCTGTTTTGCTCATACTATCCATGGCCCACGGTTTGACCGACTGTTTTAGTTCTGTTAGTTTGTCGGTCATTTCTTTTTCGACTTATGGAATGTATCGGAAATTAATATCGTTACAGTATATAGATATTATAATATTATTCATTGTGATACTTCAAAAACGATTGAGTTTAACTAGAGTCACGTAAGAACCCCAAATAAAACTGACATTAACTTTTAATTGCAAAAAATTAATTTAATAAAATAATGGCTACGTATCTTAAACTGAACTTTTTGCAAAATTTTGGTTATTTACGTAATGTTTCAATCGTCTTCTATTATGAAAAATTTGGCCTTCATTGCCAGGGCGAATTATTAGAAATGTATATGTTTGTGAGTAGTATTTTATGAACAGAATAGAACATTTACTCACAAGGATCTGTAAATTATTAATTAGTTGAATATATCTTAAAACAATCTGATATCCCTATGACATTTAGATTGAGAGAATATTGGGTTTGAAAATAGAAAACCTTTTGTCCGAAGAAGAAGGAAAAAATGTAATACAAAAACCACTAACTAAACTATAACTATAACAATGCCGAAATTTTGAAGAAAATTGGTTTATTTTGCACATTCACAAGTCAAATAAATGTATTTATAAAACCAAACAAAAGATGTAAAGTGCAGAAAAATTGTGATACTATCATTTCATCAATAGACTGTAATTAACTAGTCGAAAACAATTCACAATTAATGAAATTACAAATTTGGCATCACATTTCCCACGATAATACTGTTTTGAGTTCTTATAGTATGTATGCCATGACACACAGAAAGTCGGACCAACAATAAGATTGGATAACCCATAGAAGCATTTCTACGAGATCAAGTCAGGACATAATTCACTCAAGGCACCAACAAACAAAAAATGCCTACACAAGCATACTACCTCCACGACTTTAAAGGAAGCATGACAACAGAATCACACAGACACACTGAAACGCGTCTGACAGACCAACTCTACGAGGATAGGCATGCAAAAATCGTAGGTAAGTATCAAATTACAAGTTCATCACCCTGCAGACCACATGAGGAAATACCACGATTTACCACAGTGAAGCTAATACGAAAAACAGACCAACTTTACAAAATTAAAGTAAACATTACCTCGACAACTCTGGGATGTTGGTACCAAGGAATGACAGTAGTTCTGGAAGGAAAAGGCGTACATTCGTCAGTAAGTGTTCGCGTCGTATTTATCCTTTGACTTTAAAATCAATAGCATTTTGCTATAACTTTGAAACGTAAGTGTTAGGTTTGGGTGATAAATTCGCGTTAAAAGTTGTAAAGTCTTCTTCAGTAAGGCTTTCAAAAGATGCTGTACTATTTGGTCTTATCCTGGAGCCTTCTTGTCCGATGATGTCATATCGTTTTTGACCTGAGCCGGAGAAAATATTTTATTTCACGTTTTTGTAAGGACTCCTATCTACAATATGTGTAACATTTGAGTCTTCTAGACTATTAGGTTAAAGCTGAAGCTCCAATAAACTGGAAAATATGCCTGTTTTTTCATCATTACTTTCATACCACAGTCTATCGATTTTTACTTGAAAAATTTTATCGAACTGTTCGATGCACTTCTGTATTTCTGCACGTCTTGCGTTATCCATTTCAGTTTTTTAGTATATTTGAGACCTCTGAAGGCTCTGTTGAAATTGGTTTTATACTGAAGATTTCGAGTTCTCAATCTTAGCTTGAGATAGATTTTTTTAACAGTAAGTTCACAGCTTACTGAATATGACGAGTAACCTTACTGGCAGCATTTA
The DNA here is from genome assembly GCF_000648675.2 of Cimex lectularius. Taxonomy (NCBI): domain Eukaryota; kingdom Metazoa; phylum Arthropoda; class Insecta; order Hemiptera; family Cimicidae; genus Cimex; species Cimex lectularius. The sequence continues at coordinate 411,666 of NW_019392841.1, read as the reverse complement.
CGTAGTGTTGAAAATTGTATAGAGTAATTTTTATATTGACATGAATTCTAGAATTGCAGACCGTAATAATCCTTAAATATTTTGACAAAAAATTACTTAAAATGCATTATTCCTATGGAAAACATTGCCCTTATTTCACACTCTATAAACTATGATTAATCGTATGAACGTAATAGTTTTTAAAAGTCATGATCAAATGGAAGAAATAGTCGGAAAAAAGTTAAAACTGCTGTAGCGCTTTAAAGAAAAACAGATCAGTAAATTTTTGTGAACCGTTCTACACACAAAATATGTCATTAAAAAATGTTCTTTTAACACGTTAAAATATTTTAATAGCGCCCCGTCTCCGTCTAGTACTTGTTTTTATTCACTATAACAACAAATTTCACGGTAGATAAAACGAAGGAGAAACGCTCTTTTCCCCCACATATTTGAATAATTCATGAACGTGCCTGTAATAATATTTCGAACCTGGATGATATACGAGGAAGACGTCTGTGCTTATTACATGTAGTGGATGTTCAATTAGGTTAATTCGACGGAGAACCGTCAAAAACAATGATTCAAAGACATCCCCGGGGGTGGTTTGATACACCCCTGATCTCACTAGTCAATAGTTTACATGAGAGTTCGATGTAGATTAAAATTGACTCAGTATTTCTCCACCCATGATTTCATGACTTTGTTGAACTGCACCGGTTCATCTTTGATAGACATTAATTTATTTATCTATGAATTACTATATCAATAATTCAATGACCCCACCTAGAAATAGTCGATTCTGTCATTATTCCCAGGTTAATAGTATTAAAGAATGGTTAAATTCTATTAGAATGACGTATTTCTCCACTGCTGATTTCATACATTTTTAAAATGCTCCTGACCACCCAGATCAAACGTTTTAACAAGGTTTTTTAAATTCACTAATTTCGTGGTCCGCTTGACGCGCTTTTTTTTCCAGAGGCGACGGTGGGAATCGAACCCACGACCGCGGCGTCTATGAGCCGAGAGTCTCTCACACTCACCACTCGGCTACCGCGGTCATTATTATTTATTCAATTCAAAAGGTTGGGTTGAGATAGGAAGTTGATGTCCGAGTGGATCGAGGTCACGATAGCTCAAGTGGTAGAGCAGCGGCGTATCTAGCCGAAGATCGTGGGTTCGGATCCCGCTCGTGCCATTATATTTTTTTCATCTCAACTAAAAACCTTAATTAATTGTTTTAAGAAGGGTTGAACTTCGCATAAAATTGACACACGTTTTTCTCCATAATGATTTCATTCACTTTTAGCAAGTTCAATTCTTTCCTGATTTCCAGGTCAATAGTTTTAAGAATTAAACTTGGAATAAAATTAACTAATGTACTTCTTCCCCGATGATTTCCACTCTTTTTAAACTTATCTTTTTTTATCTTTGTACATTTACTTTAATTAATTTATATATCTAGGGACTTCGTATAAGAATAAGTAGTCTTAGAAATGGCCGATTCTTTCTTTTCTTCCCGGTCAATTGTTTTATGGAAAAATCAACTTCAATTAAAATTGGCCCACGGATTTCCATCGGTGATTACTTGCATGTTTTTACTGCCTATCGATTTATTAATTTATCTATCAATATTTCTACTATAAAAATAATTCAATGATGCCTCCAAAAATTGGTCGATACTTTTCTGATCTTTCAGATCAATAGTTTTAGGAGGGTTCAACATCGAATAAAATTGAATCACGTACTTTTCCAACGATGATTTCATGATTTTGTAACTGACTATTGATAATAATAATTAACTTATCTACCTATTAACCTACTATATAGATGATTCAATGACTTCTCCCAGAAACAGTTTATTTTTTCTGATCTTCCAAGTCAATAATTTTAAGGAGGGCTCAACTTTGGCAATTGACCCAAGTACTGATTTATTTATTCATGATTATGTTAAATATATGCACGTATTATTTTCGTTTAATGTTATCGGTTGCGATGTATCATCATGTAATCGCGTAAAATCTGTCAAGTCTTTTCTGAGCTTTCAAGTAACTTGTACCTCGTTCCTTGTCTTTCCGTCGTTTCCTCTTTTGGCAAACAGTGTCGGTAGGCAGTAATCGAACTTTGAAATAGGTTCACTAGTCCTTCGCATTATCATTCCACCAGTTCGAAGAAGATAATTATCTAACTTTCGATGTTTAAATAGCTTTTTGTATGCCATTCTCTCTTTCTCCCCATAGGTTGAATCGTTTATTCTAAAATAAATTGGGTTAAACGCTTCCATTTCGCCGACCATGGATTTTTTTCTTGTTCACCACTACTTTACAAAGAACTGAGTCACCTTTTTTTCTTATTTTTACAACCTCAAAATACGGTTTATGTAGTATAAAAAAATTAAATGGAGGTCAATAATTTTCCCTGTAACCACTATTTCGGTACTTAGCTTTTCTACGAGAATTCGCTCAAATTGAGAATTCACTTTCCTATCTATTACACCTGGAATTATGAATATTCATCAACCGTTTACCTATTCATGAATGGCCTATTTGGTTGGACGTTAATTAAATAATGGAATTAAGTTTGTTTGTCGTATGTACAATGGGGATTATTTCCAATTATCCTATTTGCAATTATTTATCTCTTTGTTCAAAGCGTGTTTTGTATAATTGCTATAATTTATTGCACAATAGAACGTTTAAAATTGATTTGGTGGCGTCGGTGAACGCAAGGGTTTAGGAGTAGACGGCGCTCATCAATGTACGGTTAAGGTCCTTGGTTCGAATCCAGCGGCCCTGCATTCCAACCCGACATACTTACAAATGGGATTTTTCTTCAAAAACACCGGTACCCCGAGAGTTAATATAAGCCTCAAAATCGAACTCGAAGTTGAAAACAGCCCGAGATTTTATCCTCTAAGACGATGGAGTACTCAATATTCCACCATCACAAGCTTATTGCTAATCTAAAGCGAGAGTCGATGGTCTACTGGATATTCCGCCACGGATCCCCTAACACTACTCAATCACGCTAATAAATACATTCAGTACGAGGAAATACAAGCCGAAATATCGCTATACAAAGTACTATATAAAATGGCCTGGTAAAAAGCCTCAAGCTTAACGAAGAGTTCTGGATAAAAAAATGGAAATGACAATAGATCAATACTGGTCGCGGTGCATAGGTCGTAAAGCGGCTGGCTCCTATATAATCTAATCTATCTATAAAAAATAAAAAAACACTCACCATTCATACCGATAGGACAATGGAGTACTAATATTCCGCTAATCTAAAGAGAGGGTCGATGAACATCACACCATCACACTTGCAAATACGTTTACTCTCAATAGGAATGGAAAACGATATTTTTAGTAAGTACTATATACAATAAAACAGCCCTACTTCCTCCAAAAATCAGTACATGGCGTTCAGAAACACTCCGCCGTGCCTAAGCACAATTATTACACCAGGTGGCATTTGTACTCGCTCTCTATAAGGAGCCAAGGAATGACACGAAAATAAGAGGGACACATCAAGCCTTTTTTATAAACGCCGAACTTATAGGCGAGGGCTTTGGCCAAAAAGTACATGTCTGCATGTCTACCTATTATGACTTCTATACTTCAGATCCTCAGAGGGTCAGAGTGTTTCATTACCAATCCGCTCACCGACGCTTCCCATCTATCAATATATCAATTCTTATGCCCTTCTATCTAACGATCCACGTATGTACAGGGTGTCCTTTTTAGATAGCCAGGCTGAATTTATCTTGAAGCAGTAAAACTATCAAAAAAACAGAGTTTTGCTTTATTGATAGAACTATTCATTCAAGAGAAATTCAGCCGGGCTATCTAAAAATGACACCCTGTATATATCCATATAACCATCTGATTACCCATATATCCATTAATATATCCACATATCAATCTTTGCACATGTATACTGTATATGCATCTTTCTTCAAGATATAAATAGCTATTCATATTTATTAATCCATATATCTATCCAGTTATATAGCCATATAACCACTAGTATGTCGATACGATTTTATTGCATGGGAAACCGTCAAGGCTGCAATATATTTTAGGTTGGGTGAAATAAGACTTTAATCAATCCTTCTCTATCGGATTATAATATTAAAAAAAAGGCTTTGGGTAGAATGTTGTCCCTTCTTCTTCAAAAGAGTCAGGTTTAATAACACGATAACTCAGGAATAGTGTCAAAGCTAATACAGAAAATATGACTTCAATATCCTGGCCGGCTTATAAAAGGCGCCTTTGCGTCTTTAAGTATTGAAAAAAATTCAGAGCTTTACGGTGGGTAAAGCGTGTTTGCTCCCACGTCAAAGTCATACTCGGGGGAAATGTGAGGTCGAGTCGCACGCAAAATAGAACGGAACGTTAAGCAGGTTAAACTATAACTTTCTTGAATAGTTACCAAGCCGGATTAATTGATAAAAATTCGTATGGTTTGGGCGTGTAATATTTTACCAAGAAGATAGTTAATATTTACGACCTAATTTATATAAAAAACTGATCATAAACAAAGGAATGCATTTGAATTGTTAAAATACTTTAACAGATTACTATTAAATTTTAAATTTTGACATCTATGTTCAAATTATAATTCTTTTCAATTAATTAAGGTTTTTGGTTGAGATAAAAAAGTCAATGTCACAAGCGGGATTCGAACCCACGACCTTCCGCTAAATATGCCGCTGCTCTACCACTTGAGCTATGGTGACTTCTATCCACTGGGACACTAACTTCCCATCTCAACCCACCTTTTGAATTGAATAAATAATAATGAATTCAATAAATAATTTTGAAAGCTCGTGACCCTGACTTTTTTATCCTTTTGAATTTTCCCTCCTTTTTGCCTGTGTCATAAGCGGGATTCGAATTAATAAATTTCGAATCCCGCTTGTGACATTAACTTTTTTATCTCAACCAAAAACCTTAATTAATTGAAAATAATTTATTTGGTCGAGCGGACCACCTAATAGAATTTAATAAGAAAAACGAAGTATACTTCACTACAAGCTCTCCGTGGCTATTTGTCGCCGAGAATCAGATAGATTACCCCACATTTGAAAAATGGCAAAAAAAGAGGGAAAATTCAAAAGGTGGGGTTGAGATAGGAGGTTAGTGTCCGAGTGGATCGAAGTCACGATAGCTCAAGTGGTAGAGCAGCGGCGTACCAAGCCGAAGATCGTGGGTTCGAATCCCGCTCGTGACACTGACTTTTTTATCTCAACCAAAAACCTTAATTAATTGAAAAGAATTTATTTGGTCAAGCGGACCACGAAACCTAATAAAATCAAATTATAATATTCAGACATTTTGTCGTGTATTGCATACGGGGCGTGACTTTCAAAGCCTCGGAAATTAGAGGAGTGAGTGATTAATAATTGGCAGAGATTAACATAGTTTTCAATAAAAAATCTCGTTGTCACTCGTTGATAGATTTTTTTGGCGTAGCCTTGAGAAAGGAAAAATATTTTCCGCAACGTCGGCTTAATGAAATAAAGTTTTCTTTCTAACCTAAGTGAACGCTATACCCATATCACTATAATTATCAACGGTCATCACCTAGCATAGATTAACCTATTTTATTACTATTTCTTTATACTATTTTATTGAAAACATGTAATCCACGTTAGATGTGGATTACACCTAACTTCATTAAGACAAAATATTCCGTTATCTTAATAATTAAATCATTCACTCATTCATTCTCACTCAGTATATCTCCCTCTCCCCCTCTCAGTCTCTTTCTCTTTCTTCGTTCTTCTGATTTTTCTTCTTCTCTCTCTATCGTTCTCTCTGTCTATGTACCTATCAATCGATTTATTTATGAATCTTTCTTTCTATCTGCATACAGATGTATCAATTTGGTTATCTGTCTGAAATATCAATTTATGTATCAATCTATCTATGGATTTTTTTGTTTAACAATCTATCTTTCTATCTTAGCTCTGTTTCTCTTGGTTATTTTACGCACCTTAATTTATGTAGGTTCTCGAGTTGAGGTAAGTTTTCTAATTGATTTTTAACTCTCGCAGAACGAGTTGCAATAAGAACAATGACAGCAATGTTGCAATAACAGTTTTTTAAGTTGTATCTTCTAATCTCTGTGACTTTTAGTACGGTATCTTTGTCATTATTGATTTTAGGGTTTAAAATACAATATTTTATGGCATGTCGAGTGGTTTTTTTTTTAATCCCGTCGAGATAATACATTTGACGTTTTGATATTTTCGAGTGCAACGTTTAAGAGGTAAATTAGAGTATATAAAACTGAAGTCGCCATGTCTGAAATTCAATATTTGCCTTAGATCCACGATGAGAACGTTGGTTTTTGTGTTATTCACGTTCGCGTTTGCGTGCTGTGAGCCGCACTACAGCATCGACGAGCATGTGGACCGACTTCTGCCGATCGTCAACAACTTCATCGGCGTGATGGGATGGCAGAACGTGACGCTGCCGGACTACGGTTTACCCTCGACGCCCGTTTTCATCGGTGTGAGCATGGCCGATATGGCGACTATCGAGAGGACAGGGCCGTGCGAGATGTGGGCCGAAGGGATCCACTCGCTCAATCTGAAATTCACCATCGGACTCGGAACGATGAAGGCGGACATCGAGTACGTCCCCGTCATGGGCGGACCGGTCACTCTCCTGATGGAAGGTGCGAGCGCGATCGTCGGCGTCAAATTTGTGAAAGAGAACCCGAAGAAAATCGACTGTGATACGAAATGGGATTACATCAACATCCAGACACTCGGAAATGTGACCGTACACACATCGAACAAGCTGTACGACGGTAAAATCTTACCTGATACTTGGACGAATGCGTTAATCTCGTATTACAACCGCATATTGAATCTCAAAGGAGAATTTTCAATTAGCAACCTCGACAGCCTCTTCAATATTTGCAATATTCCTGACAATTCAACTCCTATGAACTAGCACGGTTTTATTGAAGTGTCTGTACAAATAAAATCTCAATAATTTAGATACTTGTTGCTATTTTATAATAAATTTGTTTTATCACTATAATTCGTTGTATTCGTTCACGACATAATATAATACCCAATAAATAAATGTTTTTAGTAACTTTAACATATGTTGCAGTATACGGGGGTGATGAACCTCCAATTTGGTCGTTACCGATCATTTTGGTCTACTTATCTCGCTAGGTTGGTCTGTCAGACGCGTTTCGCCATCTTCAGTGTGTCTGCAACGCGTCTGACCCGCAAACCTACGGCTTTCTGACAATCATTAACATACCACAATATGTAGTTTTCCTGGGATCAACCAGTGCTTATTATTATTAAGGTTAAATTAATTATTCAATTGTGAGTAACTCATATTTTACGTGGTTTCTAAACGTTTTTCACTTTAGCACTGAACCAAAAAGAATTCTATTTGAATATTTGTAAAACATGTTATGACGTTCTTGTGATTTAAAATAAAAAGATATAGTAGGAAAGAGAAAGAAAGATTTGAGGGTGTACATGAGAGGTACTAAAAAATATATAAATACACAGATAGAAGGGTTTGGGAGAGGGGGAGAGAGAGAGAGACATAAAAAGAGAAAAGAACAATTAATTAATTAATGATTGAGTATGATTTTACTTATAGCCGCAGAATTTGGTCTGATACGACCACTTTTCAACCAACGATAACAGATAGGAGAGAGAGACATATGAATATGTGTGTTTGATATAGGATTGATCTTTAATGACAAAAGTGTAAATAATGTAGCATTCTGCCATTCTAAAAGCTTTTCTACGTCTCTTTCAATGTTGATTTTAAAATTGTATGGTTTGAAATTAACTGTTCCTGCCAACAGGACGTCTGAGATGAAAACAATTTTAACAATTTTGGACACATCACCAACCAAACATAGGAGAACTTACGACGCGTTAGATGGACAGGTAGAAATATTGTTGGAAAAATTTGGTTGTTGTTTTTACAAGAACTTTTCACTAAATTCTTTAGGCCATATCCACTTTTATATTTTATTTATAAACTTTTATATAATTTTTCAAAATGATTATTAATATTGTTTTATTATTGATATCTGACCTTTAGAAGGTAATAAAAATAATAAACTTCTAAATATTTTTCGACCTAGTAACAAAAAAAAATAGAAATTATGAAGGTGGAGTGAAAAAAATTTGTCCCAAAAACAAAACTACGTACAATTAAGGTACTATCTCTCGGTTCATTGATTGAAGAATTTTGAATTGAGATTTGAATTATAAATACAAACATAAAATGTGTTCTAAAGTAATTAAACAAAACTTTATAAATCTAAACGTCAAAAAATTAAATATCCCACGTATAATTAAGTCGATTGATAAAAAGAGAAATAGTAACAACGTTAACTTAAAAGCCGATAAAAAAAAAACTTAGAATATGTATCATTGAACACCAAAAATACGTTTTTAAAGTTGAATAGTTCCTAAAAAATAATAATTTTAAAGAAATAAAAAAGGCACACCTTAAAATTAAAAGCTCGAGTTCAAACGGCTATAACAAAATACTTATTCTTAAATGAGCAATATGCGGTTTAAAATACTCATACCAATGAACGCGGAACCATCAAGTTTATTTGCTACGGTCAAAATCCTTCAAAGAAAACAAAATTATAGCACCACTAGTGACTTTTATAATTCACCATCCCACAAACTCGCGATAACAATAACTGAAATAATTAAAAACAACACTAATTTCAAACCTACACATGTATTAACATATATCCAGAACTGATAAAACAGTTAAAAAACATAAATATACCTAACAATTGTGTTTTAGTGTCATTTGAAGTTGCTAATTTATTCACCAATTTCCCTGATAAACATGTACTAAACTAATAAAACAAACACTTACGTACTTACCTCTTTAATAAATGCCTACGATTTAATTATTGTAAATTTAATTATAAATTTTATGAAGTAAAGGGTTACGATTGGGATCACCATCATTCCTACTTTGTGCCGAAATGTTCATGGATAACTTGACAAAAATTTCTTTCCAATTAATTAAATCTGTCCCTGTGTGAACCGTTATGTAGACGATATTTTATGTGTATGGTCCAGACCACTATAGGAGCTAAAAGAATTCCTCCCATTAATTAATTCTTTACACCCTAATATAAATTTTATTTTAGAACTAAATGAAGATGGTTATTAAAACTTTTTAGACTTAAAATTGACGATAATAAATAACCAAATTGAAATAGCCGATTATAAAATCCCACACTTACAGACAACATGGGATTTATTCCTTTAACCCATGAACTTCTCGATCTATTTGCCTCATATACAATTAAAACTCCCTCTAACACCTGCTAACTATAAAAAAAGAATTACAAACTATTGAAACCTTAGTTTAAAAAATTGTTTTTTAAGAAATATTTATTGATAAATTGCTAGTAAAAACAATAAAAATTAACTTTAAAAGAGGCAACAATTGGATTTAGCCGCCCCACCAAAAAGACTTGCCATACATTGGTGAACTATCGGAAAAAATTGGTAAAATTTTTAAAAGAGAAGTTTTAGTGTACATTTTAAAAGTACATTTTCACTTAGAAACATCATTTAAAACTATAAAAACAAGGTTGACAACTTGTCAAATGAGGGGTTTACAAACATAATTGTAATTGCGATATTAAATATAGATATAGCATTATTTCCTAAAGGGGAAGAGAAATTAAAAAGAGAGATAAAGAACCCTTGCTTAAATCGAACCAATTTTCTGAATTTAAGGACCATCTAAATGAAACAAAACACAATCTCACTTTAAATTTAAATCAAACAGTGTTACACAGTTTCAACAAATGGAGATATAGATTGCGTTGAGAAATTTGAAATTAAAAAAATGGAAAATTAAACATGGAGATAACTGCATGAACAATATATTTTGATTTACCTCCTATTTTCAACAAGTAGCTAAATAATACTTAACATACAAATTAATCGCTAATTTAAAATTATTTTCTTACAGTATTTATTAGGATATTTTTTTTAGTATAATATATATGTTTACGTTGGAAATAACAAATTCTGTCGGTAGCACTAATATTTACAAAAAATTTAAAAAAAGTACACCGAATTTTAAAAAAAATTAAAATCTTTGTTCCCGTAGAATTTCCTTATAACTGTTGTTGACTTTTATTGTAGAAATGTTTTAGGTTTTAAGATTTTGTTAGCTTTGTTATTTATAATTGATACTATTATTACCTGGAGGTAGAAATTACGACTTTTATAAGGCTGTCAAATTTTCTTAAACGTTTTGCCGAACTCATTGCACCACTTTTAATGTTCTCCAATGGTTTTCTCACGATATCTACTGGTTATTAATTTCATTTTTTTATCTGTATCAATTCATAATGTAATTATAGGTACTTCTTGATCCCGATTGTCTCCAATGGAAAATTACAGCAATGTCGGTAAAGGGTAACAAAATTAAAAATTAATTAAACACGGATAAGATTTAAGAGGTAGCTAGACGATAATATAAAAATCATAATGAAGTATTTTTATCTTTTAATAAATCTAGGCCAGTGATAAATGATGAAACAACTAATTTTTTTAGAATTTAAGATAACGACATTAACACATCTCAAATCGTTTTTTAGATATACTTAAAATAGAAATCGATTACTTGAATTTGACTTTGAAATATTTCAGTTACTTATATAATATTTTTGTCCCTCTTCAAAGATTTAAGGTTTTAAGAGGCGCATAATTTTAGCCTACATAGCAGAGTATGTTTCTTAAGCAGGTGTTGATAGAGGTTGGAAACAAACTTGTTAATTAAATTATGTTTTGGGTAGAAGTTTATTAAGTTAGTTATATAGAGGCGCTAACTTTCTACTTGGCACAATAGGACAACTTTAAAGGCACACCGCATCATCTCTTGTTAATGAATTTCTACGGATGGCACCCTTGCGAATAACATTTTAGGAGATCTCGACTCACAGAGAACGGTCATAGATTTTTATTTGTTTGATATGTCTTGTGTTTGCCTGTTTGAAATATTAACAATATAGTCGTTAAGGCGAAAATTTCTCAGATGAATATTTTATTTTACACGTGTGCCCGGAGAAGAAATCGTGACATAATTTTGAGTAAGACAGAACAAAATATTTTATCTTAAACCGTTAAAGATAATTATGAGAAATGAGATAAACGTTGTGACTTTCTACACTTGAAATTAAATTTGAGATTAACCATAAAATCTAAATACGTAATTTGAAAACACATTCAGTTGTATTGTAAAAATCCTCTAATATTTGAGTGCCATGTAAAAAAAATCGGATTTAAGGGTTACATAGGTAATAATATACAAAAATATACCAAGTTACACAATACAACTTCTTTACTAGTACAGTAAATTTACTTCAACTGGTTTGAAATATTTAAAATTTTGAATAGTACAAAGTACGGCCTTATATTATGGCCAAACGAAACAATATTTATCTGAACGTGTGCGGCAACATAAGTATGAGTGTAGTGATGAAAAATGGGAACAGCACTATCAGAGCATAAGCATACTACGAACCATAAAATCGACTTCGACGGAGTCAGAATTATGGCTTCATAACAAAATACAGATCGTAGACTTTTGAGAGAAATGATATGTCTTCATCAGGATAACATGGCATGTAATTTAAAAATTTGAGTGTGCTACACTAGAAAAAGACAACGCCCCCTCCGAGGATCGTAGCAATACATGCATACATATTTCTTAACAGGCTGGGATAACATAGAATTACTATACCAGAAATCAAGATTATGATTTTTTTTAATTTGAAAAATTGTATAAAACGATTGTTATCAGTAGGTGACAATGTTAGAGAACCTCTCACCTGATAGCGTGATAAGCTCATTTTCTAGTCAAACGCCTGTGATGTATGTAGATAAAGAATTTGTTAATTTTAAAGTAATTGTTATTGTTTATATAGTAAACAAGCTAGTGAAGAAGAGGTTTTTATTTATTTATTTATATATATGACGAATTTGTATAATGTGTTTAAGTTGTGACTTCGTATCTGTAAGTAGCAACAAATTGACGAAATAATTTATAACTACCTACCTGACTATGTCCCTATGTCTCTGTAGATCCCCTGAAGAAGGCAATAAAACTTGTCGAAAGCTTGGGCGTTGATATAATAACATTGTAAGTTTGAAGACTACAACCCGAATCAACATTGTATTTAAGGCAAAAAGGAGGGAAAATTCAAAAGGTGGGGTTAAGATGGGAAGTTAGTGTCCGAGTGGATCGAGGTCACGATAGCTCAAGTGGTAGAGCAGCGGCGTATCTAGCCGAAGATCTTGGGTCCACTGACACTGACTTTTTTATCTCAACTAAAACCTTAGTTAATTGAAAGATATTAATTGGTTAAGCGGACCACGAAAACTAGTGAACCGTATTTAAAGCTGGTTGATCGCAAACATTATCGTACAAAGTACATTAAAACAGTAGTGATAACAAAAAAATCACTGAATAGATAGCTGAAGGTATGAAATATAAAATTAGACTTTTTTGGTGGGGTGGGGTCAAATAATTTAAGTATAACTAACTATATTTAATAATAATAATTTATTTAGTATTTTGGAACCCTCATGACTAACAATAAGACTAAAGCGCTTTTTCCACAAAGCTAAATTCTTTCCTTCTGTTGTGAAAATTACCTTACAAAAAGGCCTATTCCGTATACAAGTTCACATACAAAAAGGATATGCGATATGTCATTGGTTTCTCTTGACACTGTAGGCATGTTTCCGTCTCTGCTTAGCCCATCTTATTTAGATAGTAGTTGGAGTGCAATGGCCTGTATACTGGCCTACAAATTTCCACAAATCTTGTGAATCACATTCACGTTCCATTTTGAAAGATTTGTAAAATTAAAAGCTTGCCAAAAGTGCGCGAGACTATATTTGTGATAGGCCTGTTGCGGCATACCAAACTGGCCAAAAACTTAGATCCACGAGCAAATAAATAATGAGTGTTTTTAGCGACCGGTGGTTCAATAAGTGGTTGAAGTAGTGATTAATTAATTATTAACGGGATTAATTACAGACTGGAACCAAATACCAACGAACACAGACCGCTAACTTAATTATACATCACACCACCCCTACACGTAATATAATATAAACACGGCTAAAGCATTATCACCCAGACACATATCCTTAAGTCATGAATCTTTTCATCCAAAATATTTTCAAACATACAAACATATCCTACAAAACACTGCCTACCATGAAAACATAACAGAATCATAAACAATTACAATCCAACACTAAACCAAACAACATATTCAACGGCGAACGACACATCACCAGCTCAATAGCACACAGATAAACCAATATACAAGTTGAGTCTATTCGTTCACGCACTATCACAAAAATTAAGTAATTTATCATTTCAGACAACAAACAGCCTTCAAAAACCACAAAACACACATTTCTTACTAACGTAATATCCAACACCACTCGCCATCATATATGCCATTTAAAAAATTAATTGCATAAATTGTCCAGCCACATGCATTGGAATTACATCACAATATCTTGAAAAACGGTAAAAAAACAATGTTCCTATAATTGTAAAAAAAACGATATCTAACCCGATAGCATTGACCACTTAACATTTTGACATGTTCGTCACTTCGCAAAATACAAGAGAATCTCGCGACTTAATTTACAGCTGATTATTTGATATGGTATACATTTTCTTTGTTTACAGTTGTACGTATGTCGTTAAAAAAAGATAATTGAGCAATTAATTGTCGTCAACTCTTTCTCTAGTACGGTGAATTACTCCAAACAATTTATACTCAAGTTCTCATTACAGTGGTTTAAGTCGTAAAAAGAAATTAAAACCAAAAAGGACGCTTCTCTTTTCTCTTTGAAGCTCACTTTCCCTCTCATTTTGCTTTTACTCTGGTTTAAGCCACTAGAACTTAGTCGAGCAAAGGTCGCATAAATATAACCCCCTCTTTCTATCAAAAGTTGAGAAGAATTGAAACTCGCTCCCCTTTGGGCTTACAAATACAATTCTTTTTAAACACAAATGCCGATGTTCATCTTAATGAAAGGGGCCGAGTAGCGAAAAAGTCTTCTGATTCCTCTTTGACTTCCTCCAAAGTCACCAGAACATCTATACACTTTGAATTTATGCTATACCTTTTATGCTTTAAAATGTATTCAAATTTTACAACATACAGAAAAAAATATTTATCAGACATTAGAAAAGTACACAATTTATTATGTTGATTGTAAATGTATATGAAGAAAATAAATATGAAGAAGATTTTTTTTAATAAATCAATAATCACTAAGATTATTTGGAGATCGTGAGATGTGACGTAGGTTTTAAAAAACATTTTCTTTATCGTGCCAACGTTTCGATCTTTATTAAGACATATCTTCAGGGGGATCTTACACAGAAAACAAGCACTTTGAGCTCTGAAGATAATCTCAATAAAGATCGAAACGTTGAAGAAGAAGAAAAATAACTTCATTCTGGGACTGGTGTCCCCTAAGAATAATTTACATGAAATAAATAAAGGAAGTTCCTTCTATGCAGTTAAAAGTTAAAAAAAAGATAGAAATCTTGGCACAATGTATACCAGTAAGGCAGGCCAGAAGAGAAAAGTACGAGAATATTAAACAAAAATAACAAATGTTAACGTGAGGTCTCTGCTTGGAGGGAGAGGAGGTGGGATTTAAAGAAGGAAAAGGAGGCAGCATGACGAAGAGAAATGTTGGTACGATAACGAAAATGTTTTTCTAAAACCTATGTCACACCAGACCGCATCTCACGATCTACAAATAACCATTAAGTAACGCTCACTAAACACTACACAAATAATCACTTCTTTTATTTTAGTATTCCATACCACAAGTTGCGCAGATGACCTGGTAGCAACTATAAGGACAATTTGATGACACTATAGCGGTCCGGTGGAAACACCTACGCTAAGCGCTCCTCGCAGGAAGTGTGTAAAAGGAAAAATAAAGAAGACCATCCCTAAGAAAGGTTGGTCACTTCAGTGTAGTACAGTCGTTTGTCCTGTTTGGTTGAGTATTAAGAAGCTAGTCTACACCCAAGGTACCAATGTTGGAACATCCATTCCAAAATGAATATTAATTGTCCTCATGATCATTTTTGTAAAACATTTTGTAAACACTATGTAATAAAGGATGTCATTGCGTATTTAGTTTTTTAATCTTAATCATTATGAACTAGAATCTAGAACCACTTAATAAAAAACGCAATAACACTATGTCTAATCAGATGCAGAACGCCTTAAATATCGTACATAGATGGCATAAATATCAACCCTACGAAACTATTTCTCGTGCCCTTCACTAGAGGAAAGTTAAATCTATAAGCACCAACTTTAAAGATAATGCCGGGTAATTTTCTAAAGAAACTAAGCACGTAGGTATAATCCTTGGCCAACGGTTCAAGTGAGGAAAACATCATGACACTAATAAACGTGGGCCAGAGATTATACTTGGGAATAGTCGCCAGAATGGCATATTAGTATATACCAGAAGGCTCAAACCTCTGGGCAATGTATGGAACTCGAGTATGGTTACTGAATATACTGAACAAGGATACACAAAACAAATTACACATTCTTCAAAAACTAGCGTGTCTACTTGCTGCACGACATCGATCGAAACTGCACTGATTCCTTATTCTTACACATTCAAGTACAAAAAAGGGTTTCGATAGTACCAACAAACAATATAGAAGTACACCTAGTTCTTTCAAGCTGAAATGCATGGCTATCAAAGCTTGCGTCTTAGAAATTTTAAAATAGTTTTCACTGACAAAAATTCCTCATACAAGCAGGCAGCCAAGCAGTTCTAAAAGCTTCAGCATGTAAAAAGGTCACATCCAAAATAGTCTATAAATGCATCAATAATCTCCAAAACCTGGTAAAACATAACAACTAGGTCTTGCCTTGGGTCTTGGGCAAAAAAGAGTTCGGAATATTGAAAAAGCAGACAAATCGGCCAAACATCTGCAAGATCACATGTAGGCCAAGAATCTACAATTGGGATAATAAGATTAAAAATAGTTTCCTCCATCTGGAAGATGAATCAGAGTGGGTCCTCAAAATACAGAGGAGAAGTGGATGAATTCATAATTTAAAAAAACTCTCGCGAAAACTGGCTAACACATTGCTACAATTAAACAGGGCAAAATTCACGGGAGTTATAGCAATATGCACCTATATAGCATCTGAGAAAACATCTTCAGAACATCATAAGCATCTCATATATCTTAATTATTTTTTAAATTTTTTTGTATCAGTATTATTTGTTCGTACTGTAGAATAGCTGATTACATAAGAATCAAACTTATTGGCAAAAGCAATTATAACTGTTACAATTTAAAATGCAGTCACGAGAAACATAAACCGAAGGGAAAGAGCGTTTAATTATATTGAAAAGTAACAGCCGATCTTCCGAATTATTTTTTGAAATAATAGATTTCCTGTGTTTCCGCATTGAGGAAACAGGGCATTCCTGGTTATAAGTGGGGTCTTCTAACGATTTTCTAAAACTTAAATCGTTCAGTTTGCAATTGAAAACCAGAGTAAATTCGTAATTATATTAATTAAAACGAGAAAGTTGAGGATACGTACGTGGGCGAAGAGAAAGGCCCTGTCTGAACAAAGGGTTGAAGGTATTTGATGTTTGAGGTTTGACGGTTCATTGGAATTCGGGCTGCGCCTCTTTCCGGTTCAGCTACCCCCTGAGCCAATCACCGTTGGGGCTGACCGGAAACAGTTCCTCACACGACCCACGAAATTCAATTATGAACCATACGCCGTCATGTAACGTGTTCACCCTTGTTAGCGGGGAGAGAAATCTTTTCGGTAGGTTGTTTGCCCATCTTGTTTCTCTCAGGAAGTCGCTAATTGCCCATTGCCTACGCGAGTCTTCCCTTTAGCAATAAACGGACGGCACTAATGCCATAAATGTTTCAAAACCCTGTTTTGCTTTGGTAAACGATTACCCTTGGGCAGAAAGCATGATCTACTGTTCAATATTATGATCTTGGTCATTAACTACCAATAACTTTACAGTTTTAACAGTAAATGTGCCATCTGCCATTCAAATCTGCGGGGTGATGAACCTGTAGTTTGGTCGTTTCCGACCATTTCGGACTATCTATCTTCGCTGTTTTGGTCAAGGTGGTTAGCCATCATCACTGAAGAAGGCAAGAGCACCGAATCTTGAACTGATTTCGTCTCATACTTTGACAAAACTCGTAACTGGTCGATTATCATTAACCTAGAATTACCAAGTCTAGGTGCATAAAGCTCTCTGAAAATTCAAAATAATGGATATATTCTATAGGATGAAGTGCAGACCAAATCGCCGCAAGGTCGACCTAAAAGCACCCAATCCTTAACCCTTGTCCAAAGACTCATCTGGAGAAAACAAGTAAATACTAAATAACGCCAGATGTTATGAAGCAAAAACTGCAAAATAAACCCGAGTATGGCCTACTGGTTATACACCACAACTGGCAGACCTCCATTCACATAATGAGCTCTCGTTTGGTAACGAAAAACACTGAGCAAGAAGACGCAAAAGAAAATGCACTCCCCAAGGCGGGGCAAAACTTCAACTGCATTGCTCCCTGGAAGCCCTGATTCTTGTCCGTCAGATGAGCGATTATTTCTACCCCATTGGCAAAGAAGATCAGTAGGCTAAAGGGTGTGTGGGCTCCTAAGCTCTGAGTAAAGTATCCATCTCAATCCTCACAAATTATGTCCTATACACGTTCACACATATCACGTTATCCTTTTCCAATCTATTGATCCTAGCCAAATCTCCCAAGCTAAGGTGGAACAGCTTAACCAAGGGCTGCATTGTTAGAGGGAAGTCTAGTGTAAATTAGGTAACTACGGATACCAGGCACCTCATGTTTTAAATGTAGGCTTGTCCCCATGAAGATGGATTCGTGGGAATTTATACTCAAATAAACAAAATCAAGAAGTAGAGGTGTAAGGCCATAGAAGAAAATAGCCGTGAGGACGAATATGCACTGCTGCAAAGCCCAACTGAGCTATCCCAATGGAGATTTAAGAAGGAATAGATAAACAAATTTCTGAAGAGGCTGAAATGGCCTCAAAGGACAAAGGTTGCCTGGACTAATAAAATTGAAACAGGCAATATCCCTTGCTACTTTTAGCTCCAAACAAGTCTCAGAGTGCATAAATGGTCTAATGGCCCAAGAAGCCAATAAGGTGGGTTGTGGTACATGGAAGTATAGCATCAAACAACAGGTTGAACAATAATGAGACGTGAACCGCAGATAGGCAAACCGGAGGGTGTGCTAAGGTTGAAGCTGGAAAAATGGCTTGAGAAAGAGATTCAGGTATCAGAAGGGGCAATTCAGCAGATTCTGAACTGAAATAGCCTGACAAGAAGAAGGTGGAAGGAACTAAACCGAACAAAATGCAAGAGGCTAAAGAGGCCTTGGCAGGTTCCCTAACTCAAGAAAAATATGCTAACAACTTCAGAGGCAAGGGCACAGTAAAGAGGAGGCTATAAAGCTGTTGGGATATGCGCCCAACAAAAGTCCAAATGGAGCTGAGGTAGTCGGTCGCAATAGAATAATAATAGAAACGAAGGAAAAATAATAAAATAAAAAGCCTAAGATTGTGTGATGGCCGACATTTGCGAGCAATGGTCGACAACCTCGCGGACATGGCGTAGCACGCCATTACGATCCAAAGCGAGAGCCCGGACAGTGCCGAGTAACACTTGAGAGTGGTGAGAGACAATAACCAATACAAGTTAAGGCACGAGGAATCGAGGGGTTAGTACCAGGCAGTGGGAATCGGGGTTGTTTGAGAGGGAGGTAGTTTGATTCGACCCAGGTGGCTGTAATAAAGTGTAGTGTGTATCGGTTAAACATATTTTACATACCGACCTAGATGTGCAATGTTTTCGAGAATGCTTATCCAAACAATTAACATATCGACCTTAACTTTTTCATTCAAAGCGAGATGAATTTCGGTCATAGCATTAACAAGTGGGAGGCTCGACAAAACGGACAAATGAAATTCTCAAATCGCTTGGACTGAATCTTCGAATCCTGAGAAACTGTAAGAAAACTTTGTTGGCGTGAAGGGATGCTATTCGAGGTGGCTCGTAGAGTTCAAGTACTGTTACTTGTTGAGAGACAAATTTAATTGATTATTCGTATCTGGGGATGGTGTGGGGCGCTTGCCATATTCGAAAGCCCGTGTGATATGGGGTTCGATGTTTTTTAAAGCTAAGAAAGTCACAATATCTAGGAACTTCATTGTTTTCACAGAGGTTTGATGTATGTTTACGAATCCCCTGAAATGGTTGACCTAGGCAGGGGTTGAAGGGTTTGAAATTAATTATTGTTGATTGATACATGGAAGCGATTCTACTTGTATTTTGATGGCGTTGAGGTAATTTTCAGCAGGGTGGAATTTGGATGGTATTTAGTTGTGACGAGTCTCCCGTACCATCTCCATTCCTACACGATCCCGCTTGCGAGAATTAAATAAAATTCCATTTAACCGGAACTATGTTTCAATGGCTTCAACCCTGTTCGTTTCAGACTGGAGACTGTTATGTTCTAATATCTTATCCTGGATCTTAAAAAATGGGTCTCGTATTTGATCCTCAAGTAACGTGATTTTATTGTCAGTGAATTGTTTTGCAATATCAGATACTTTTACTACATTGGCAAATTTGTTGGATCGTTTTAAGACAGCTTATCCAATATTTCGATTGCTTTTCGTTCTTTGGTAGCCATTATGAAAGACTGAAATGCAGTTTCGGGGGGCTGTGTTTGGATTTGGGGGGTCTCGTAAATAAAATTTTGGAAGGGATGAAACTTACAGGTTTTGTTTTGGAATAAAAAGTAACGAAGAATAAGAAGTAAACAATCTTGGGGTTTTGACAATGGAAGCTGAGGGATTGCTGAAATGTGTTGGGCAGGGAAACCAAAAAACTATCATGGCCCGGGGGGACCAAAAAAAATTATATACGCGCGCTGGTCGGTCGCAATTTAATAAATAGAAAAAATAAAAACGGACTTACCCTTAGCTGGCCGCGTCGAGGCTCTCCTGGGACAAATTCTACCCTATAAAATAATGAAGGAGGAGTGAGTATGTAGATTCACTTTACATAAGGTGATTTTACCCACAAATTTGTTGTGTACAACTAGCCGATTTCATTCTTAAAGCTCATCAACAGGTTGAAAGGAGTAACAAGCACTTCTCTCGACATGAATTGTAAGAGTGAACGATGAGTCATTAATTGTATGTATTTGTATTAATTAATTAATTAAAATAAATAATAGAGTAATAAATTAATAATAAAAATAATAATTCACTAGTTTTCGTGGTCCGCTTGACCAAATAATATCTTTCAATGAATTAATCTGTATTTAAAGCGGTTGAGATAAAAAAAGTCAGTGTCACAAGCGGGATTCGAACCCACGACCTTCAGCTAAATACGCCGCTGCTCTACCACTTGAGCTATCGTCACTTCGATCCACTCGGACACTAACTTCCCATCTCAACCTCACCTTTCGAATTTTCCTTCCTTTTTGCCATTTTTCAAATGTGTAATCTATTTGATTCTCTGCGACAAATGAAATGGCCACGGAGAGCTTTAGTGAAGATATACTTCATATCTTAACCAATACCTTAAATACAGATTAATTAATTGAAAGACATTATTTGATCAAGCGGACCACGAAAACTAGTGAATTTAACAAGTTAAATGAAGTATATCTTCACTAAAGCTCTCCGTGGCCATTTCATTTGTCGCCGTGAATCAAATAGATTACACGACATTTGAAAAATGGCAAAAAGGAGGGAAAATTCAAAAGGTGAGGTTGAGATGGAAAGTTAGAGTCGAAGTCATGATAGCTCAAGTGGTAAAACAGCGGCGAATTTAGCCGAAGGTCGCGGGTTCGAATCCCGCTTGTGACACTGACTTTTTTATCTCAACCAATACCTTAAATACAGATTAATTAATGGAAAAATAATAATGTTGAGTAGATACCGTTATGATTAAATTTGTTTGAAGATTGGGATGCTCGGTCAGATAGATATGGAATAAAAGAAAAGATTATTCCATATCTGCCTGATCGAGCATCCCAACGAAAGCAGTATTCAAACAAAAAATAATAATAAAAATTAAATTTATTAATTTGTACGTCAGATATTATTTAGGTACATATTTAAAATAGGAGGTAAATCCAAATCTATTATATTACTAGCTTTTTTAACCCGGCGATGCCCAGAGGGATATTAAAAGTATTATTTAGCACATTATTTTGAGTATACAAATTGCTATTAATAGATAGTAGCATATAAGTAAATTAACTGCATACAATTGAATGTTTGATGATCGTACTTAGTCTTGATCAGTGACCGGATTTTTATACAGTCAAAATTACCAAAATATGCAATAAAATATGCGGTTGAAAGCCCTGAAATATGCAATAATGTGAAGTATTAATACGTTAAATGTTTTTATATTATATATAATAAATTATATATTTTTATTATATTATAGGTTATTTGAACCCTCAGGGAGCCGCTGGATTCGAACCCGGGACCTTACAGTGATGAACACTGTGTCAGCGGCTAAACCGTTGCAGCCACCAACGCGCTCTAGAGTTTATTTACATTTAACTAAAATATTTTTTCATTACATAATTAAATTACATTTTTTATTCTAATTGAGCATAATTAAGGTTAATAAACAAGTACTTCTCTAAATTGTCTTCCATTAAATAGTGCCTCTGATCAATTAAAATTTGTGAGAATATTGAATATTGAAATAAGACGTAAGAAGGGGTTTTATATTCTTTTGTCGGTATTTCTAGAATTTTCTCTTACTGCCATTGCAGCCTGTTTCAATTTGGCAAACAAAGTATGCAACTGCATAAAAATCAAGTCTCTAGTCATGATATTAGGTAATGACCCAAAGAAAACCCTAAACAAATCTTGGGGATTAAAACCGAAAATGGCCCTTTGGCTATATACGGCAGTAATAAGTCAGAATATAACCTATGAAGTGGCAATAACACCTAATATCTGGTGGACCAAAGCTCGACAAAAACTACCTACTAAGTCACACTTACTAGGCAGCACACTATGCTATACTACACAGCATACAAAGATGAACAAACCTAAGTACCAAAGGGGCAATGAGAATAACCCTCCAAGTGCTCTAGAAACTCTGCTCTACCTCCACTTTAAATATCCATACAAGGAGAAGCAAGGAAAAGCCCACATAGGCTCCAAAAACAACCAAATTAGATGGGAACTAAATAATTCGGGTACCCAACCATAATTAATAAAACGGTCCCCGTTGATGAAGCGGCAGTGCATGAAGAAGAAATATTATGGAGAAAATAAGTTTCAAAATATCAGATTATTATTACTTTGAGATGAGGAAAGGTATGCTGAAGGCATACTCTACAAACTGTGTTCCACCGACACAAACTAGTAGGCCCACGGCGAACTACGAGAATAATTAATAATTACAAAAATAAACGTAGAATGAATAAATAAAATTAAAACACCAATAACAACGAAAAGTAAGTTTTTTTTATTTTGCAGCAGCAGTCATTGTGTTCTCTAGAGATAAGCTTTATCCATGAAACCGATGCGAGGCTCTTTCAAAAGTTTTGAATGAGTCAGTTCAAATTATTTATTATATCAAGGCGAGGCCAACATTATGTGACTGTATGGGAAGCCTATTTCATTGTGACAGAATGTCAAACTGGCCAACGTTTTCAATGATGAGAAATGGCAATGTATTCTGTCATATTTATTAGATATTTTCATGAAAATGAATCAGATGTGTATTTCTTTGCAAGGGAAGAGTATCTAACTTTCGATGTTAATGTTAAAGTTTGCGCATTCAAAAGAAAAATCCAGTATGAATCTGTTGAAAAGGAAGAGTTAGTGTTTTCCTCAGTTAAATGATTTTTTTTTTTTTTTTTTTTTTTTAAAGAATACTAATTGGAGTTTGCGAACACTTGAAGTTTGGAAATGTCCTTTTTGCATTATTCCCAACAGATCAAGATTACAATGCAGCAAGACCATGAATGGGTAGTCAAACCGTTTTCAGTGTTGACGAAGCCAACCAGTCAATTTTCAAAAACGTACAAATGTTTGATAGATATTACTTCAGACAACACCTGGAAATCTACTTCCGAGTCTGATTTTTGGCTTGAAAACAAAAAAATTCAACCCCTCTTTGAAAAAGCAAAGCGTATTTGTCCATTTGCCACAATTCACCTATGCAAATCCGGATTTTCAATCTATACAGCCACCAAAGCTAAATACCGAAGCTGTCTAGATGCTTAACCCATAATCCATATCCAGCTATCAACAATTAAACCCAGCATATCCAAGTTTTTCAGGCTAAAACAACCTTAGATGATATGATGCTACTCTCATCATCATCACAACAGGAAGCCCAAAAAAACTTAGACATACTAAAGGAATACTGTGATGCTAATGTCCTCAAACTCAATGTTCTTAAAACATTTGCAATGGTATTTTCTAAGGGTGGTAAGTGGTAATTTTAGATCTCTGCTAAATGGTTCACATCATGTACAGTTCTGTAATAGTTTCACATATTTGGGGATTCCTTTCAGTTCCACAGCTAAATTTGTTAATACTGGCAATTTTTTTGAGCAAAAATGCTTCAACATACTAACCATACCTCAGTTGTCTTGGCAACATTGCAAGCTTGTAAAAGTTATGGTCAGAACACCAAAAATGTAATACCCTTTTCCATTTCTGAAAGTGTACTGTTATATTTCACAGAAATTTGGGGGCAAAGATGTGGTGACTTACTCGAACGGGGTGAGGTTCTTTAAATTACTACTCTACCAAAAACCCTGATGCATATGTTACGATGGAATCCGGTAGACTACACACAGATCTTAAAACATTTAAAACAATGCTAAATTGGTTGTTGGTTTTTCTGAAGATGTCTGATTCCCCTCTACCCAAACTTTGTTTTATTAGACTGGAAAAGCTAAGTTATACAATGCCTTTCAATTGGGTTGATGAAATAAGAACACGACTTGCAACTACTGGTGCTAAATATAAAACATTTCACAACAATTTAAAAAAATTATAACAATTACCTAGAGTCATATAAAAACAATTTGTTATGCAAAGGTATTGAATTTGTCTTAAATAGCCGCTTCAATTTGACTTTTAGAAAAATTAGCAGTCCACGGAATGAACCATGTATAAGTTAAAGTACATATCAATAAATTGCGAATATTTGCAGCGATATTTAGCTAAGTGCTAAATTGAGACTTGCAAATAAAACATCATATGGAATAAAGTTAAACAGATTACACTAATGAATTCTAAACAACCTTGTAATTTTTGCCCCTTAAAAGAACCTGATCAACTAGCACATCTATTATTGACCTGTCCATTCTTTGCTTCTCTCAGAACAAAATATATTAAAAATTACATTTTCCTAATTAATTACAACAATGATAACTGAAAAACGGTGGTTGTTGTCTGGGTTCCCGGACACGTTGGCCTGGAGGGTAGGTGAAAGTTGGGATGTGTCCCACCCTCCAGACAGGACCATCGTGATCAGGCCCCTTTGACACTAAGCACACAGTGAAAAACATGATAAAAGAAATATGGCAGTACCCAGTCAGCAGGTCCGGCGGAGAGGTTCTTGCAAGTCAAGAGCACGACAGGTAGATGACCTTCAGAGAACCTGAGCAGGAGATGAGGGATCATCCTCACCCGATAGAGGATAGGCCACACATGCTTTTGGGCCAAAGCCCATGCAGGTGCCTCTTAGGCAGAGAAAGGTTGCTCGATGTGTCCCACATAATTGAGACATGTCATTCCTTAGCTCCATACAGAGAGCGTGTAGGCATGCCTCTGGATTTAAGAATGGTTCTCGGACAAGGTAACGAATTTCAGGTCCCCTGATCCGCTTTTTAGGGGAATGAGGAATTTTTTATTGTATTGTAGTAAATATGTTTTTTTTTGTATGCATGACTGAGTGTATTTATTAGAGTGAATGGAACAGGGTGCAACAGCACCCCCAACACCCCTTGAGCTGTGTACATGACTTGAGTCGATGGCAGAATATTTATAAAAGTACCCCATCGACCCCAATCAGATTAGTTCGTTATTGTATGCAGGTCGATGGAGCAATATTGAGTACTCCCCCTACTAAATAGAATGAATGCAATATATATAGGTGTGAATATATTTATTTGTGTGAATATATATTGAATGTGTGGTGTTATATTTTGGGGCTGAAATGACCAAGATGTCAGATGCCCCTCCCCCCAAAAAAAGATAGATTTGTAAATCTACTCTCGACATCTGTCACAAGTGAACTAAACAAACTACACGATATATATATATTTTTGTTAAATATTTTCTAAAATATAGGAGCAATTTCTATTAGCTTGTTAGGATTAAATCGTTTTATTTTCTTTATCATATCTATAAATGTTTATTAATATTATTACTAATGTATTATATGTTGCTATAATAAGTTTATTTTATTTTATTTGCATTATCTATAAATGTAATTTTTATTATTAATGGTGTGTTGTATTGTAGGTAATGTCAGGATAACTTTATCTTATTTTCAATACAATATTTACAAATGTATATTGCTATTATTACTGATGGGTTACATCAGATGTAATGCCAGGATAAATAGGTTTTATTTTCTTTATAATATCTATAAATGTTAATTATTCTAATTTTACTACTGTATTTTATTGCATGCAATGCCAGGATAAATTTGTTTTATTTTCTTTACAAATGTATATTATTGTATGTAATGAAGACCAACTTCCATCTGTATGTCTGAGACTGTTACAGATTATTTTTATTTATATTTTTTTTATTCATAAATTGTTAATGTCGAATTTGGTTTGTATGTCAATATAATGTTTGTTTTCATAGTGATATTCCCCTCCATCACCGAATAGTAATAAACTGGCTAACTTATAAAATTTTAATTTATTAACATCCTAGTATATAATTTTCAATATTTGAA
The DNA here is from genome assembly GCF_000648675.2 of Cimex lectularius. Taxonomy (NCBI): domain Eukaryota; kingdom Metazoa; phylum Arthropoda; class Insecta; order Hemiptera; family Cimicidae; genus Cimex; species Cimex lectularius. Next base: position 385,556 of record NW_019392841.1, on the reverse strand, counting down.
TGAGGGGAGTCCGCCTTGGATTTTGTTATGTGAAAGGGGTCCAATGACTAAAGGTTTGGGAAGTACTGCACTTCAATAACAGTGCTGGTAATGAGAACGTTCAAACTCGGAAAACTGAATATTGGAGCTTTCTTCCAACAAAAAAATGCTTTTATGGAAATGAATGCTATTAAAGCCTTAAAATATAAGACATTAAAAAGTTCTTCAATAAATTCCTGAAGAAGAAAAGTTTTTACAATTCTTGATATCATGGCCAACATGTAAAAAGAACAGATCCTGGTGAGAAAGACTAGAGTAAAATCATGCTTTAATGCTGCTTTAAAAAACTTAATGTTTACTTTATTTCACTATTCTGCCTTTTCCTGACAATTTTTATTAGAAAATACAACCTTTATATCACTTTTGGTTGAAATGTTTTGAAAATCCATGAGTTTAGTGATGAAAGGGCTCATGCATGTCCACTACAGAAAAATTTCTTCAAATAAGCTGCAAATTCTTAAAAAAAATCATACAAATTCATCATACTTGAGGTTATTATCTTGTATTATTATTCATTTAAAGAGGAAAAAATGAACGGTGAGAAGTAAGAAAGTCTTTGTGATCTCGTGTAAAATTAGGAAAAGTGGACATGTGCCCTCTTTCAAACCTAATTGATTGAATTTATTTTATTAATTAATTTTAATTTTCTTAATTATTTAATAAAAAAGACGTACAAATTAATCACAAATTTAAAATTATTTATTACTGCATTAATACACTGACAGGCAAAAATTCCACTCAATTGATTTTTTTTTTTTTTCATTTTTTCGATAAAAGAAAATTCTGCTCTTAATTTGTCTCATTGTTTTATCAATAAATATGTGTTCAAGCTGTTTTAAATTGAGAATATCATTTAAAGGTAAACACGCTTAATTCTTAATCCAAAAGAAGGATAAAGGATTTTTCAATGTTTACTTTTTACGAAATTTAAATGTTTATTCAGTTTCATTTGAATTCTGAAGCAATAAACTGTTCAGTTTTCATCTTTTTCTTAATTTCAATTTTTAACTTAAAAATGCCACATAGTACTGAGGATGTTGCCCGTGGTGTGGCCCTTATTCATGATGGACATTCCATCAGGGATGCGGCAACTGCCATCGGGGTTCCCTACAAAACTCTGCTCGATGCTGTTAAACTGTTATGAGAAACTGAGTCCTACCGTAGAATGCCTGGTTCTGGACGCCCTAAAGTAACAGAAACACAGGATGACCGGTTTTTTTTTTTTATTTATTTATTTTTTGAGAATTTTGGCAACTGGCACCTTACTTTTGTTCAAGCAATTCACCAGCTCCAGGAAGTTCGAGGTGTCCAAATTTCTGAATGCACTGCTCGAAGAAGATTAAATCAGTATGGACTGATGGCTTTTTGCCCTGTAAAAGGACCAGAACACAAGAGTTGGGCGTGAAAGAGTGTGGAAATGGCAAAAAGAAAGGTACAAAGCTTTAATTTTTCCCATAGTAAACCTTTCCAACGTAGTTCAGTAATGGTGTGGGCAGGAATTTCAAAGGAGTCACGCAGAGTTAGTTGTTCGTGGAGGGTCTTTGACAATCACTCGCTATATGCATAAAATTTTCGAACATCATGCGTTGCCTATCCTCGATGAAATCAGCGACAATCCTATTCTAATGCATGATAATGCCCGCCCACATGTCGCTTGCATAGTAAAAACGTACATTCAACAGCATAATATCAGGGTCTTAGCCTGGCCAGCGCTTTCTCCAGGCTTGAACCCCATCGAACATTTACGGGACAACCTCAAAAGATGAATAAGTGCACGTCCATAACTTTCTTATACACTCCACGATCTTTAAAGGACTCTTCGTGAAGAGTGGGCTAACCTCGAGCAAAGAGACATTTCCAGTCTGGTAGAAAGTATGCCAAGGTGTCTTTGAGATGTAATTAAGGCAAGAGGAGGAAGTTCGCGATATTGAAATGTTAATTAAAATCTAAAACAAAATTAACATTTTTTTATCTGTCCGTCCTTTTTTTTCTTTCTTTTCCTTGGCAATTTACATTTTTTTTTTTTACTTTTTTAGACAAAGACTCATTTATTAAAGGCTAAAAAACGTGAAATTTAATTAATAATATAAAAATAAATACAAATCAAGTAATATTACAAGTGGGCGGAATTTTTTGCCTGTCAGTGTATGTATAGTTGTGTTGAAATTAACGGTTTTCGCATGTTCAAAATTGAGCGCCAATAAAAACGAGATTCTCATTGGAACGTCACAATCGTTGGCGGGTGATCGGTGGGAATCGTGTCAGTTCATGTCGAGACGTGTTCAGGCATTTGTCTTTTTTTCGTCAACAACAAATTCGTAAGTAAAACCGTATTTTACAAAAAGAGAATTATTTTGTCAAAGCAGAAAATGGAATTTTTTTCCAAATTGGCCTTACCTTGAGTTGAGCTCCGTCCAAACCCGATTCGATGTAACTGCTGCAGAAGGGTTCCGGACGCGGCACTCGCGCTTTAACTGTTTTAATTGATTACGGTCACAAATAAAATGAAAGGAAACTAATGAGGAAATTTAAAAAAAAATTACTCGAAGGAAGTAATAATATTGGGGGCGATTTGAGGTTAGCGGAGTGTAGGAAGGAAAATCTAGAATAGCAGGGGTAAAACACTAAAAACAGGATGGAATCTAAAAGGAGGCAATAACGATGATTATTATTAATAATAATAATAATAATAATAGTAATTACTAGAAGGGAGATAATCGGAAGCAAGTTTCACGATGGTAGCGGATCGGGAGCAAAACCGACAATGAAAAATGGCGGAATCGAGGGGACGAAAAAACGGAGTAGGGCGAGAGGGTTAAAGAATTGGCGGGAACAAGTTTAAATTAACGTATTTTATTTCAAATGAAACCTTGATTTGTTGTGCAAATGCGTGTACAAATAAATCAAATAGTTACAAATAGAGGAAAACAAAAAATAACTTTTTTCGAACTCTTTCGCTTACAATTAATACACTGTGGATCAAAAAAGCACTGGCGTACCCCACTTTTTCCAAAAATCTCAATAGGCATAAGATATTTTCCATAAATAACATTTATTTTAAATTTGGCCCTTTACAATAATTTAGAAGCAATGAATATTTGGAAATCAAAAAGTGATTTTAAAATATAAGTAAAATGTAAATTTTGAGGGTCAAAAAAATAATGGCACAGTTCAAATGTTTACCATTAGCTCCAATAGATTAGAAATGATAATACATAGTATAGTATGTGTTGAGGTGAATGTATTTATTGGCAGGAGTGTGATGTGAGAGGGGCGATGTTGGAATATTTACTACCCAATGACCCTCAATTAGGCTACTTGTATATGTGTAACGGGTGACAGAGGAATATTGAGCACTCCTTCACCCTAACTGACTGAATGTATGTATGTAAATAGGAGTGCATTTAAGAATGAATGGGTTTGGAACCATGCGTTGGGTACTGAATTGACCTAGCTGTTCTCAGCACCCCTCTTGTGTACCCAACCATGGTATAAGACTGAGGTCTGCCAACACCGGGGTGTGTGATTCTCATGTCTGCTGGCAATTTACTGTAAACAGAAAAAGTTGGAATTGCCGGTGGACTACAAGACGCCAGTAGGTTCAACTTGGCATGTGTTTCTATATAAACATGTATATGAGCCTACACAAATCCAAATCCAATAATATAATGACAACAATTAAACTCAGTCTTTATCATAGCAATATGAAAATATTTTTTACAAAATTGTTGATTGTTTAAAACTGAAACTTAAAATAAAATTAAGTGTATTAATACTTTTTTGATCCACTGTAATATGTGACATATAAACACTAAACAAATAAATAATTAATCTTTATGTAAGGTCTTGGTTGAAATAAACAAGCCAGTGTCATGAGCGGGATTCGAACCCTTGGCTAAATACGCCGCTGCTCTACCACTTGAGCTATCGTGACTTCATTCCACTCGGACACCAACTTCCCATCTCAACCCACCTTTTGAATTTTGCCCCCTTTTTGCCATTTTTTGAATGTCGTGTAATCAGCATTCGATTCTCGACAACAAATGAAATGGCCACAGAGCATTGAATATAAATAATTCAAATTTTGAAGTATTAAAAGTCCATGGAATGTTGTCGATAACTGATTTTAAAAACTATACCCTTCTAAATGACAGACAAATTTGTACTTTTTTATTATATAGTTGCCCCCTATTTTGTTTACTCTTTTATTTACATGGTAACAACAAGAAAATGATGACAAATAATCTAAAATGCAAAGAATGAGAAGCAGGGTGATAGCACTTTTTGTTAATCTTTGCTAAACCAGTTTCACAGCCGTTCATATTACAAAACCAAATTTATTTTGAGTAAAAACATATTAAATGGTTAACTGAAACAAGGATTCAAAAATCATAAAGCCAGATTTTATAAAAAAGATTAGATTTGTGCGTCAACGTAACACATTATTAATTTAAGTCAAAATCCTGTTTGATGATCACATATGAATCTCAAAAAAATCAAATTACAAATATCTCAGCTATAAGTAGATAAATCTATAGAAAAATCTCAGTTTATAATCAAGAAAAGTACATAAAAAAATATATAATGGAAGAAAATCAGTAAAATATTAAATATCATTTCTCCTTTTGCAATTTTTTTCCTCCAGGAATGTGAAAATACATTAATGATAATAAACATACACAGAAAGAAAATATAACACATGTGCACTAAAAGAAAAAAAAGAAGAGGGTTGTGATGCCCATGTCTCTTCATGTTGTCGTTATAGATAAAAAAAAGGATAATCACACACACAAAATAGAATTGTGAATAACATAAGTGAAAAAGCTTAAACGTTGGGTCCTAGTGAACACAATTTTTCAGAAAATAAATTGACTACCAAGTATGGTTTTGATATTTTTTTTACGCAATTTGACGACAATAAGTCGAATCGAAGGTACAATTGAAAACCGTTTTGGTTGTAAAATATAAAAGAAAAACTCAGTCTCAATATCCCCCTGAATGTCAAAACGAAAGAACTCTATTGCAGTTTTTTCAGCAAATCTAATAAATGCCCTGAAAATAAAATTTTTATTCTCACAACCATCAAATTATTGCTTTTCTTTAAAAAAAAAAAAAAAAAAAAAAATTAGAGTTGGCACTATTTCTTTTAAATAAATTTAATTTACACACCTTATTAACTAATTATTTTGATATTAACAACTTGTTTTTTATTAACATCAGAAACAATTTGATGGTAGAGAAATTCCTAAATTCCCCAACAGTATTACACAAGTGAGTATTTTATAAGTCTGTGCCCTGAATTCAATTGTCATTCTGTTCAGGGACAACCTTCAAAGGAACTTCTGTATATGTTGGAAATTCGATAGCCTCGACGACATTTTCAACCTAAAGAAAACACAATTAAGATAATCAAAATAAATTACAATTTATAAAAGTACAACCTTGAAAGATGGATAGAGTGCATCTTGATTCGTCCTCAAATTCCTTCCTTTTGAGTAACCGTCCCAGTGGTTGCCCGCGACCCCGACAATATCACCGACCTCAAGGTCCATCTGATCGGGCGAGTTGGCCCTATGACTCATAACTGCAACTTGTCTAAAATATAAAATTGGATATTTTTAAATTGGCCGTTGTTGATAAACTAATATCATGTTACCTGTGTATGCCTTGCCCGCCGTAGTAATATATGTCATCTAAAGATCTGAATCTTGATGCAGCATCAGGATGCAGCGACTGCATTATTTCATAAGCAACTCGACAGACCTACAATGTAATTTATATTATGGTGTTTTGGTAGTAGGGTTGGAATAGATCAAAAGATAGAGCAGAACTATGGGCGTCAGGTTCAGATCAGCTTTTGACAAAAGAAATGTTGCGGTTGTTGTGGATACTGAGGTTAGTGATGTAGTAAGAAGCATTGACAATTTGTCTGAGGACTTTTAATTGGTGGAAGGATTAGATGCGCTGGATGTTAGATAGTTAGGAAGAACCCTACAGTTCCGCTCCATACGTCCAAATTTGTCACAGTCAAATAATAAGGGTAGTTTAGTGTTGATGATCAACATGGATTTTGCTCCTACACGACTTCTACGTACATAGTAAGAAGAATTGACAAGCTTTGAAAACTTTTCATTGGAAGAATTGGATGCACTGGAGATTGAATGGGATTCCAGTTCCATTGCTGTCCACGAAGTATGTCTATTGTGTACGTACAGTCTTAAGTATCTGACTTTGGAAGTCAGTGTAAGTGTACATTTTCCTCATTCAGTCTTTTCCTCCACTTTTTCCACCAGTCAAATAGGTGGCATTGGATGTTGGAAGTTTCTTGTATACGTCCACTGTCTGTGGACTAAAGTCCCAAGTATCTGACTTGAGTGGAAGTCAGTATCTCTTTATTGTCGATGCACAGTATACATTTTCCTAATTCAGTCTTGTGCTCCACTTTTTGCAGCAGTCAAGCTCAAGGTGTAAGACATACAAGGTTATTTACATACGATTCAGGTTAGAAGATAAACTTGCGATATCATCAGCATGGGTGGTAATGGTGTATTGCGATGTGCAAAAAAGGCAGCAGTAAAAATGGTAAACACGGTGGAACCAAGAATGCTCCCTTGAGAGATTCCAAACTTTTCCGGTTGATATCAGTGTATGCAGCTGCACCTCACTCTGAAGCAGAAGTCAGTTAAATAGGATTCAAGGATAAAGAGAAAGTAGGTTTTAGTTTACAGAGGGGCCCTGGTGGCGCTTTGAAAGCCTGGGTCACATCCAGAAATTTATATATGCAATACTCTTTGGAAATGGTGTCAAAAGCTCAGAAACTTAGCAAGATGGTGGATAATGTTGGACACCATAGGAAGAAGGCTCAGGGATTTGTAGAAGCAGATGTGATAGGTTGGAGAGGTTTATGAATGAGATGACAATATCATAAGGAAGGAAAGAGAATGGTACTTAAGACAGCACTGAATATTGTTATTTTTCTGGGGGATTTTTGACTGTTACATTTGTGTATGAAGCACTAAACATTAGTTTAGAGCTAATTGATTTAGTAATAGTAGTATAGTACTATCAGAATATTTTAACAAATTAATAGGTGCTAAAAATTTTAATATACCTGAGAAGAAAATGTACAAACGAGATAATCAGACTGAGACAAGAAGTATATATCCATAATGATTCCATTTAATGAATTGTCCGAGTATCTAGTCGAGACTGCTGCTGTTTTTGCAATTTTCGGATCACCAATAACTTCATAATCAGGATACCTAAAGACATTGTACAAGAATGCAACAATGTTTTTATATATATACTCATATAATATATACTTTTTCTTTATTTCTGCAAAAACATTGACATCATCAGATGCCAAGTAGACACGTTTAATGGGTACAGGTTGCGATAAGGAAAGGATTTTGAAATATTCCTCTACGTGCGACATATATTCTTCGACATGATGAAAGGCTGCTTCTGTCCCAACTTTATCTGTCCTTCTTATGTGTACTCCAACGATGGGATGCTGGAACTTAAAATTGACCGCTGCTTTTTGAAGCATATCAGTCGTCGCGGGCTGTGGTCGTAAAAGGTACTTGAGAAACTGGCCGACCCACCATACAGAAGGGTCGCCATGGAGTCGTTCAATGCGTTCAGCGAGATCTTTTGGTACGGCAAGTGGCAAATAAGGAGGCCTTGGTGAAACAGAATCTATTATGCCTAAAAGGACGGCTGGGGAATTAGGAGTCCCTGAAATAATAAAAACGTTCAAAACATTGTATTTTTTATAATTTAGGTAAATAAGTTTACCTGGCCAAGGAGTAATGGGGGATTTAACTTCTCTGCATGTATCACTGACAGGTTGGAATACTTGTTCCCAACCATTTTTATTATAGCGCCATCCTCTTGATTGGAGTATTAAAGTCCTTTCTGTACCAAATGCTACCAATAAGCAATATACAGCATGATGAAGCTGACACCCATAACCACAACCCTAAAAAATGATTCTTTACGAAAAGAAATTTTAACGATCTAACAAGGGGAGGCTATGGATGTGAGATCACTGATTTAAATGAAACTTTTTTGGGGGATACTAAGTTGAAAAATTTAGACTAAGGACTTTTGGTTTTTGCAACTTTTTATCTATCTAGCCTTATTTACTCTTCCATACTAGTTTCTTATCCTAAATAAAAATACAAATTTACTGATGTTATCCTTGAAATATATTTACCACAAAGACAAAGAACATATTTTTTTAATTACTTAAATTACCTACATTTTTTCTCCAATTTTCAAGAACACTTGAAGGCATGTCTAATATTTTTGACCTAGTAATTTTTTGTTAAAAAATGATGATCCCATGCCCATAGCGTCCCCTTTGTAAGTAAAATTTCACCTTGTTCAGCTTGCAGATCAGCTTTTTGGCACTATCACAATCAGTTGGGTTTTGCAAGTAGGAAATCCTCCTTTGTACGAGGTCTGAAAGTTCGAAAGCCTCTTTCAACCTCCAGCCCGCGAACCCATCCAATTCACCCAGGCGAGACACATCTTTTAAAAGAGACCTCTTGTGCTCAACTCCTTCTTCGAGTATCTTATTCAAATGAGTCGCAAGCTGAGGGGAAGACTTTGACTTTTGAATCTGCTTCACCTGGCTGCTTATAAAATACCACATCTCTTCTACTCCCATCTGTAGACGTCTCCTGAGTTTTTCATATTCGAGGGATGGTTTTTTATCTCTTCGTCCTTCGATGTCATAAATATATGTACACTTTTTACAAACTTTTTTATACAAATTACATACCCCTGACAAAATCGTTTAGGTCAAAACCCTGCTGATTTTCAGATAGCATAGTTTTGTCTTGAATATTTTTCAAAATGGATTCTTTTTCATCCTGTCTCAGAGGAAGATTTCTAAGTAGATACAAACAAAAATTACAAAATATTTGAAAGTCCAAAATCTATAATAAATTTCCTACAATCCAGGGCATGCAAAATAAAACTTTGAATGAGTTAAGAGTTAAGATTTTTAGACCCTTGATAACTTTATGGATCGGTGATTTGGTAGACAAAGACATTACAAAAGAGGAGAGTCAGGATCCTCAGTTTTGCTCAGAGGTATACTGGAGCAATGAGAAAGTCCCCTACTGCCCTGGAAGTCCTCCTGCATTTATCACCACTATATTTCTTTATCCAAAGAGAGGCTAAAGCGAAAATTCACTGGCTAATCAAGAAACAGGCTACAACAGCCTACTCGCATAATAAGGAGAAATTAAAGCTTCAGGAGGAACTTTAGGCAGAGGACAGGGATATAGATGACTGAAGACTGAAGGAGAAAGAGATCCAAGTTAATGCTGACCGTATCTGGTATAATGGCCCTAAGATTGAGTATAGTGCCAGGAATATCTGGAAATAAACAAGGACTGAAATTCAAATAATAATTCAATCAAATAATTTCAGACAAAGACTGTAGTATCAAAAGGCTAGGTTATTACAAGTAAAAGAATGGCCATCTACTCAGGCAGCAAGGTGGCACTAAAGACAATTACTGTATTGATTGTAAAGTCTAGTGCCGTTTGGAAACCAGCTCACAAAAAGCAGAATTTCAATAAGGAAGCTGATAAATTGGCCAAAATCATAGAGCCATCGGACAATGGTTTAAGAATAAGTCCGGGACAGAGGCAACTAAAACTTCATAAAAGGACCAACACAGAAACTATCATCAGAACTAGGCCTAGAATGAGTGCAGAAGAAGAAAAAAGTGTATTGCCAAGAAGAAGAAAAAAAAACTGAGGAGCATGTCTTATATTTTGGCCAACTATCCTCACCATTTGATCGCACGTTTCAGTTGCTTCCTATCTTCAGTTTTTTTAAAATAACAATTCTGGTTAAAAATCCATTGCTGAATATGGCAAGAAACCAAAACATTCAGAAAGGACAAAACTAACACAGATCTCATGTAGAAAGCTCATAACTTAAGGGTGAAAGTTAAATAGAATTGGCAGTAGAGTTTGTAGTGAGCCAGACAACAATAACTAACCATTTAATTACAAAATCCTATTTAAATTTAACTGGAGATACAAAAAATTTTATAGGAAGGCCAAATTGTGACGACTGTGTTATATTTTGTCACAGTAAAAAATTACTAGAAAACAAAATTTGGTTGTTACCGATCATTTTCTGATGGGTCTGTCACAAACATTCAATGCCTACTAATCATTTGATAAATGGCATGAAATGTGAATTTCATTGTTTTCTTCTAGTTTAAAAAACAAAACAAAAACATGATTTTCTCCAAGCACAATAACTTAAGTTGCATGCATTATATTTCATTGTTATAAAGCCAAAATCAAGGGGTAAATCATACCCCGAGTTGTAGTCGGTGAGCAGCTTGCTGATTTCCTCCCTCTGGCGGTGGAGGGACTGGAGATCGCGCAGTGCCTGCGATATCCTCATGTTGGTCTGCTGGTCGGGTTCGTGCCTTAAGAAACCGAGGGCGATAACTAGGAAAATGAGCCAGAGTAGAAGGAGTAGGATCATGCTACGCCCCCAGGGGAACTGCCTCATCATTTTGGCCATTTTACCTGGCGAAAGATCAAAGTTAAGAACGCTTGAATGAAAACGATGATCGAAGGCACTGCAAATACATAAACATGCCGGGATTGTAAAAAGTGTTCCGCTCGCACGAGGCAAAACAAACAAGCTTTCAAAGAAAAATAAGTGCCCCTTTGCACAAACACATTTGTTAAAAAGGCACAAACAAGTCTGTTTACTAAGCTTAATGTACATAAGCTTGCGGAGAAAATGATCGGACAATATGTCACAGTTTAATTAAATCTGTTCTTGGAAAATAAATTTCCCTGAAAATATTGAATGCACACAGACAAACAAATACACAAATAGTTATATTTTAACCATTAAATATTAGGGTAGAGTATAAATAAAAGGGTGCACCTTTTGCTACAATTTTATTTATGTAGTCACTTCCTACAACAAATAATATCTGAAAGCAAACATGAGAGTACATTATAGTTATTATTACTACAGCCATTAACATTGATGGTACAGTAGAGGTAAAAATCTATTATAATTTTATTTTTAGATCTTGGAGTCTATTAAGAGCAATTGAATTTGAAACTAAAGATATCAAAGATTATGGTCGATAGGAGAGGGGTTAATTTGAGTTAGATAGATTGTTGGTTTTTTAAAGGTGAGAGAACTGATTAGAAAAGGAATGTATCTTGGTGTGACACTCAACCCCACCTTTCATTTCCAAACAACTAGAACAGAAAATATCTATTGCAAAACTTGCCCGCAATAAAACATAGGAGCCGATTATATATCACGGAATTTTATACTATTTGCTGCAATTCAATCATCGTTCAATACTATGTTATGACTGGCAAGTGTGGGATTTCCATAGATTTAAAACGATAGAAATAGTACAACAGATTTTTGTAAGTAAATTGTTCTCATTATCTCAGGCCAGCCACATCTCAATTATTTTCTTTATTTTAAGATAAATGTAATTTTTGCTTATAATTTTACTCTGCTCTTCTCGTTTGTTCTGAAATCTCTTATGTCCCTTTTATGGCAAAAATAATGGCATTAAAAATTATCTCCCCCAATATTCCTGGTTTGATGCGTTTTATCGCAGAAATGTAACATCCCACCTAGAAGAGTGCTTCAAATGTAACATCCCACCTAGAAGAGTGCTTCAAACCTCTGCCACACCTAAATTGGTATAAAGATCTACACTCTGGGTAACTTAATTTTAAGTCAGACAGCTTTCAGGGTTTCTTTTTATCAGATTTTCAGTGTTATTGAAAATTACGTGCAAGCTAATACATTTACACTTTACCAACGACAAGGAAAGAATGGGTTGTGCTCATATAATAATTTACAAAGTCCCAAGCGTTGTTTTCCACTTTCTGGTTAAATGTAGTATACTAGGTGAAATAAGACTTGGGTTCTTTTACAGTTATATCAAGATTAGTGGACTGTCAGAATAGTGTAAACATTTTAAATTCTTGGGCTGTCATGTGGTACTAGCATCAGACCTGGCTGTATATATACTACCTTTGGAGAAATTTAATTTCTTATAACTTAAAATAATACAATAATTACTCCTCTCCAAAATTCTTATTTTTATGCTCTTTTGTTGTACTTGTGTAAATGTTCAAATTTACTTAGTAAAATTGAAATTCTTGTGGTTTTTTAATTAATTACGTATTTCTTTATAACTGATTTATATAAGCTCAAATCTGCACATGTGTGTATATAAGCACATGTGCAAAGTTGAGCCTATCACCTCTTGCATACAATGAATCACATACAGGCCATGAGAATCACCCGCCTACAGTGTTAGCAGTCCAAGGTCAGAACTCGGTCTTATCTGTCCAGCTATCGAGGTTTGGGCTCTGGAAGCTGCCAACAGCTAGATTGTTTCAGCCCCCTTGCATGCAGTTCCAAACCCATTCGCACTCATTCTTAAAAACATTTTGTCCTATTTACATACCATTCATTCAATTAGGGTGATGGATTACGCATTATTTTTCCATCACTCTCTACGCACATTTTATAATTATTCTAATCGAGGGTCGATGGGTAGTAAATATTCCACTATCAACTGTCACACTAAACATTCAAGCTAATACATACATTCAGTCTACTAGGGACACAAAACAGTAATGTATAGTAAAACAAGCCTGTTTCATCCAGGAATCGGAACAGATATCCCCAGACACTCGCTACTCAAGCAAAACGCTCATATCGGGTGGCATTCCTATGCACTCTCTACATGGAGCTAAGGAATTACACCATCAAGCGACCTTCTTCTACTGGACACAAGCAAGCTTTGCCCTAAAGTGTCCATGTGTCAACCTCGCATGGCCCATTCTTTGTGTCAGGACAACCCTTCTTCTACATGTCAGGTCCTATGAAAGCCGTCTATGACAGTACTTTTGATATGTACCAATGCTGCCAGTTTTTTTTAAAATCATGTCCTTCATTGCATTGTGGGTGACCAAGACCCGAGGGGTTAAATGCCTGGGTAGACTTGAACCCCATCCCTAAAATGTCCGGCTGGTCGGCTCACAGTCCTGCATAAATCTTTTGGACTTATTCACAAACCCCAAGATTTTGGACCATTTTATCTCGGGGAGTGATTTGGTGATGTCCTCTCCTTCAAAGATTTCAAATCTAGACCTAGCATACCTATCACACTCTGCGAGGTAGTGCCTTGCCATTTCTTATTTTATTTCGCAAAAACGGCAAAAGGGATCTGGTAGAATACCCATTACAGAGAGGTGTCTTCTCAGTGGGCAGCGTCCCGTCAGGATACTTATCAGCCTCCTAATTCCCTTCTTTGAAATGGAGAATAGCTATTTCGATTCTGCTGGTTTGATCACCTTAACAAACTCTTTCGATTGCCTGTTCCGGGGGATAGATTCCACCCCTTAAGGAATTGTTTCATGCCCCAGTTTTTAATACTCTATTTCGCTGTGCTCATAGAGTGAGATAATACCGGTTGTGGCTCGACAAACGCAGTATTAGAGCCTTCTTTGGCCAGGCTAGCCTCTTCATTTCATAAAGTCCTTTATGTGCTGGCTTCATTGAATTTAGTATCAGAGGGCCAGATCGCAGTGATTATCTGAGGTTGGTACGTTCTTTGTGCAGATTAGGTAGGCAAAGCCACTTATTTCATTTATTATATTATTATTATATTTACGCTTTCTTTTTCCTTTCAATGACCTCCGGCAAACAGACAATGCCCATGCTATCCATGTGGGGGGGACGTTGTAACCAATAATGATTTGTTGTAAAACAAATATACAAACAAGAAAGAGAAAATGGCTATGTGGCTAGCAAATGCGAGGCTACTTTAGCCATTAAATTCCCAAGGTTTAACTAAAAATTAATTCAAATGTTTTAAATTGAATATTATATTAAAATATATAAAATTGTTTAGTATGAAGATGTGTTATTTCTGTATTTGAAGACTTTTTGTGTGAAGTACTCTCTTAGGAAAAAATATATATTTTGCATATTTAACTTAAACTAAGACAATATTGATTATAGTTACTACATAGATTTGCAGGCTTAAATAATCAAAAGTAAGTTAAACAAGCAATAACTAGCAGAAATGTATACCTTTGATCTTAGGCTTTGAGCATGAGATTCATTGCTGTCAGAAAGTGCACTCTTTTAATTTATGTACAATCAAAGGCAATTGTAGATGCATTTGAATCATTTTAAATCAGACGAGAAAATTATAAAAGGCAAGTTGTCGGATGTAATTGAAGAGTGTAGGAAAGCCAAGGACAGCACCAGATCACACTCCTCCAATTTGCTACTTGATCAAATCAAGAATTGCCATGGGGGTTTAACACGATAACACGACGTGGTACAAACAACTAACAAGATATCCAAATCTGGGGGTCGAACTGTCGAAGGAGGTTCAACGACAGTTAACAATATGCTACACACGCTGCCATCTGGCAGGGCATCATGTAATGTTTAAAAAGTGGGGATATTCGAAGTCTCAGGTGGAGATTTAAAGCTAAAATTTTAAGCTAACAGCTGTGTTAAAAGTGTAAAGTTTTTCCTCATATTTTTTTATTCATTTATATGGGTAAGTATACCCAGTTTTAAGTCCTATAAGTGGTTAAACTATGCATAAGTAATAACAATCATTAAATATATGGACATAGTCAAAATAACAAACTCAAATAAACTATTGTATTTGTCTTAATACACTTATGGAATAACAATACAAAAAATAAGCAAAAAGAGCAAATGTGTAATTCCACAATGGAAAGCATTCAACATATAACCCGAACGAATATCTAAGCCGATTTAAATGTGGCTAAGATTATCCCTAATGCATTATGCCGAAAATATCAAATGCGACAATCTGGGCGCTATGAATTACCCTATTACCAATATAAACTACCAGCACAGATGTAGAATGGTCACACCAAAATATGTATAAATATGGGATGCACAAGCAATAACAGGCAGGACTGTGATTCGCAATAAACTTGATATATTGGTAGTGGAAAAGAAAGCTAATCATACATCATAGATGTTGTGATACGTAATGATGAAAATACTCAAAAAAGCCAGGGTGAAAAAAGTGTCAAGACCTTAGTTTTGAACTGAAACAAATGTATAAGCTGGATAGAGTGCTCTTGTGATTGTACCAATAATATTTACAAGAAATTTGGTACCTAAAGCAACACTGACAGGTATTAGCGATATAGGCCTGCCAAGCAAACTAGTCATGGATGCGCAGAAGACAGTCGTGTTCGATACGGTTTGCAAGATAAGGAAGTTCTTAAATAGTTAAATAGCTATATACACAAAGTAATACTAAATACTACACATATATACACAAAGTAAGATAATTCAAAAACAGGGATTTTGACTAATCCCCCCTTAAAAAAATAATAATAATAAATATGTGCTGTGTAGAACAAAGGAGTGGCATCTTCTGGTTGTTGCTCCCTCTTTACAGCCTTTACACGACGAAGTGTATGCGATTTGGTACGTTCTCGGTGTGGTGCGAACTGAGGTTAACTAAAAACTATACCTCCCTTGTATGTACAGACTCTTTTAGAGCTGTTTGGGTTATGTGATACAGGTTCTCTTTGGACCTTCTTATCGTGCACTTGTTAGAGATTCGCCGAGCTGGAGCACTTCGGAAAAACAGTGGTGTTGTTTGGGGGAATCCCCACCACCCACCCCAAACTGGATCATCATGATCAGCCCGTCTGTTGCATTGAAAAACATGGTAAAAGAAAGATGGTAACATCGGTGGGCGGAGTCGTCCAAGAGGTTTGCGAGTTAAGAGCATGACCAGTAGATGGCCCTCAGAGAACCTGAGCCAGAAATGAGGGATCATCCTCATCCGATTGATGATTGGCCATACACGATTGACACATGGGCACTTACTTTTGGACCAAAGCCTGTGTACACAGAGAAAGGTTGCTCGACGTGTCCCACATAATAGTGGTGTGTGTAGCCATATGCCTTGGCTCCATACAGAAAGCATGTAGGTGTACCACCAGATTACAAAGTTCTTGAGTACAGCAGCTAGTTTCTGGGTCCCCTATTCCGTTTTGTACATGATGTGGGGGTATTTCATTGTATACACTTATATTCTATGTGTTTTGTCATTATGTGTTTTGTTTGAGTACATGCATTTATTAGCGTGAGGGGTGATGGTGAAATATAGAGTCACCATCGTCCCTCTATAGGTGTGTGTGTTTAGAGTTGATTGCAGAATATTTATAAAAGTATCTCATCAACCCTAATTTAGGTTTGATTATTAATACTGTGTATAGGTCGATGTAGGAATATCGAATTCTCCACCGACTAATCAGAATGTTAAAATGCATGAATGTATTTATATGTATAAATGTATTTATTTGTGCGACTGATTTATCCAATTTAAGTAGTATTGGGGGCTAGATTATAGTTTTCATACATTTAAGGCTGAAATGATGAATTAGCAGTCAATAGCCTTAACCCCGTTGGTAGGGAAGCAATAATCTCCTGAGCATTTAGCTTAAGGGAGATACTAGCAACCCAGCCACATAATGGGGTCGGTGAACTCCCTGACGTATAGACACTAAGGCCAGTACATGGAAGAGTGACAGCCCTTTTGGGTGAAAGTTCTGTTATAAAGTTATATAAAAGAATGTATGGATTGGATATCCATCAGCCGTAGAGTGCATAGTACACATAATAATAAAATAAAAATAATCAATAAAATGAATACAGAAGAAAACTAACATAAAAAAGCAACATAGCAATATTATATACAAAAAAGAATTACTACCTTCAAACATTGAAAAAAAAAAAAAAAAGTTAAACTAAAAATATATATAGTACAAAAGAATGTTTAATACGATCAACAATAATTTATTTTAGATTTATTTTACGTTTGTTATAGCCAATTAAGGCATAGAGAGGAGGTTGTTTTAATACAACATAATATCTAAATAAAGCAAACATAACATAAAACAAATAGGATGAACATTACATTGAAATTATATTGAACATGTGTATGAATATAATAAAATAGCAAAAGAAGAAAAGATAATAAATCAAATAGCATTTAATTTGTGAGGAGTTTCTTTAACCTGAAACTTTCTATTATGAAAGAAAGATTGCAATAATTTTGTTGTGTTTTATTTTATTATTATTATTTTTTTTTTTTTTGGTGCTTTTATGAGATTTTTTTTTCCAGAAAAAGACGATTTTCCACAACGTTTCAGCAAATTGCCATTTCATGTGAGTATTTATTCTTACAAATTATCACAATTTCTACAATTATATATCCAACAATAATTATTTACAAAATATCTTATAAAGAGTTTTATATCCTATTAAAATCGTTAAATAGAAGATATGATTAAAATTGTTATTAGCACAACAATCTTCTGCTCAAGTCAATGTTTAAAACTTTATTCGTTTGTCACCATAGTGGTAAGTTTAGGGCATAAATTTAATACAAAACCAAAAAATGTCATTAACAATATTAAACAAGTAACAAAATATGTTGCATATGAATTGAATCCCATCAGTAAAGATATCCATGAGCGACATTCAAATAAGTTAAGAATAAACAACATCATCAATTAAAAAAACCCACATATTTATAAAAATACAACAAATTAATTTTTCAATTTCATTTTTTTTTTTTTTTTTAATTGATAGAGATGAAGCTTCAAGACAACAATTTTTAAAGAAATAATTTATTGAAATCGTGGGTAGTGGTCAAGAATGAGGTAGTTTAGTAGAAAAACACCTTATTTTCCCCACAGGGTTTGCGTAATTTACAAAACATGTGTTGATTGTAAAAAATACCATTTAAGATGTAAATATAAGTATAGATGAAAGACTTGGATCAAAATTTATATTTACATCTTAAATTGTATTTTTTTCAATCAGCAAATGTTTTGCAATTTACCCAGGCCATGAAGATGACCCAAATAAATGTCGAACGTCAGCAAAAAAAAAATGTGTTTTTCTAAACTACCTCATTCTTGACCGCTCCTCACAAATTATGAAACAACAGGTCATTAAGAAACACAAACTTTTAAAGAAAACTATTTTTTATCATTTTTATTTTTATTTAAAGGGTATTTCAACTTCCAGGTTATATTAACTCTCACAATGTTGAAATTAAAAAAACAATTTTGTTAAGTATGTCAGGTTTGAATGCAGGGCCACTGTACCTTAACCTCACTAATGACTGCCGTGTCAACGCCTTAACCATTGTGGCCTTTGACACCCCTAAACCAAAATTTAACAGTGATGAAAGCGGACAAAACAAATAAAACTGTAATTATATACAAGAAAGAATACATCGAAAAAATGAAAAGGATGTCAGAAAATAAAAATGTATATAGAGAAATATGGGAAAACCCAACAGAACAAAAATGCAAAAAGATTATACCATAAGTTTTTTGATAAACTAGTAAAATTTAAATTTCTAGATAAATTGGTAAAATCAAAATTAACTTCACACGCTGCAATACCTCCAACTCCCTATGGATTAATAAAACTCCACAAACCAGGAATGAATTTTAGAAATACAGTTTCAAATTGTCAAACTCCAAACAGAAACAATAGTAGAAAAGATAAACCATTGTTTAGATGCAATAAGGAAAATAATAATTATGATGTTAAAAATAGCATTTAATTAAAAGAAAAACTGAAAAATATAAAATTTTCTGAAAATTTCATTTTAGTTTCATTTGATGTTTAATAACATAACAATAAAACAAACAATAAGTGCAATTAATAAAAATTGGGTGAAAATTGAAAAAGATTCTTTTATAAAAAGTAAAGACAACTAGATGGGTTACCTATGGATGGGTTTGTGTCAGAGAATTTAAGTAACTTGGTAATAAATGAAATGTTAAATGAAAACAAATCATTTTTTTTCCATTTATAAATGTGTAGACCATTTAATGTTCCCAGTATGTAAAGATAGTGTAGTTGAATTATTAAACAAATACAGCACTAAACATAAAATTTTACAATTAATTTTCTAAAAAGAAATTACCTTCCTAACGTATGACAATAATTATTAATTAAAGTAACATTTTATAATTTAAATCATTTAAAAAATCATTGGTGGTAGAATTTGAAATTGTTTCTTTGATTTCTGATTATTTTCATATGTTAGAAGGATTATTTTATTATTAATTTTTTTTTTACAAAAGAATTGTATATTTTTGTTTGCCTGTCAAATTGGATGTCTTGTATGGCATAATTGTAAAAGACTGGGATTCATCCAAAACTATAACTAACAACTTTACACTTATTTAAATTTAGTTTTATGCCTTTGCATGAACACATTTTACCATTATCTTATAGCAAAACATCTTTATTTGTGGTATTTATATACAACTAGTCCTTGTTTTCCTCATCGCATGATGTGAACAATCTGTTTGATGCATTCTCTCTAATAAAATCGTAGAGCTTCCACTTGATTCGTATCTCAATGTGAATGCAATAATCTAAAAGAGGAAAGATTATTAATAATAATTAGATGTGAATGTAAAATAAGAAAAAAAGCACAATACTTACACATTTGTATACCAAAAATCAGAATTGCAAAAGCCAGTCCCGAAGCGCTGAAAAATTATTAAATGAAATAATAACTCATACTTTTTTTTATTGGTGTGTTACCTTTTGGCTTGTTGATGGATACTTAGAACTGTTTTTGACATCATAATTAAGCAGATGATGTGTATGACAGTTGGGATGTATGAAATCCGATATACCCGCCAGCACAACTAGTTATATTAGATGAAAAATTAAAAATCCTTTAATGAAAATAATTAACGCCTCGTGATACAAACATTCCAGAATGCATAAAGCACAATTATCGACCATGCCCAATTCATAGATGCCAGGGTCATCACCGCAATCTCTTAAAAAAAAGAGAACACATTCACATTTTCACATATGAAAAATTGGTAAATAATCTTACTATCACCAACGCTTATTGGGCCTATCGCACGTAAATTGAAATAGAATACGCAACAGTTAGTCTGTAAAAAAATTGCAATAAATTGAAGAAATAAATAAAGTGCATAGTAATGATGAAGAACGGAGTGAGTGCGGTGTTCAATCCTTTTTTTTAAAATATTAAATAAAGTGCAGGTCAATGAAGCACAAACAATTGCAAAAAGTGAAAAGTAGAATGTAAATGAAAAGTAATTAGAACAAATTAAAAAAATAAATAAATAAAATGGTTGAAATAAGGCAAATAGGAGATTTAGAGAACACTGAATACATAATATCAATAATATTTTATCTGAAGCACATACTTGATAAAAAAGGCCATGTGAGGTTGTTGACACATGGAAACTTACTTTTGGGTCAATGCTCGCATACATGTTCGCCATGCAGAGAAAGGTTGCTCGATGTGTCCCACCTAATGAATGATTTTGAAGGGTGTCATTCATTGGTTCCATATAGAGAGCAAGTAGAAATGTTACATGGTACGAGAATTCTCCTCAATTGGATTCGTTATATAATGTTTGGAGGGTGATGAAAAAATATTGCATATTTCACAGCTCTGTATGTAATTGGAAAGAAAATATTTAAGAGCAAGTGTGTTTAGATTTAGGGATGAAATGAACCCAACCTCAATGGTTGGATGGATAAGATCAAGGTCTAACACCAGACTGCCAAAATTAAGGTTGATGATTTTCAAAGCCCACTAATAGTTTATTGTGAATTGCACAAAAACTGGAATTGCCAGCAACTGTGAGAAGTGACAGGCTCAACTCTGTACATAAGTGAGCAGAATTAAGCTTATATAAATCACTAATCAGTTAATAAATTATTCTAAATTTTTTCCCAGAATATTATACATTTAATAAATTTAACCAACATATAGTTTTGCTATTTGAAAACAATTGGAATTTATGAAACCAGAAGTTTGGCTAGATCAGTATAAAAAAGGAGATTTTGTTGAGTCATGAGTTGGTTGGTTTTGTAATATATTTTGCAATAATGCAGCAGAAAAAGCTAATACTTGCAAAGAAAACCACTTGAATTTTTTCTCTAAATTATCTACTTTCTCATAGCTAATACCTGCATTAGCTCTAAAACAAGCAAACTCAATGAATTTCTCTTGCCATGCAAGGAGCTGAATTTTGTATACTGAAACTGATTAGGACTTACATATTAGAACTGTGGGGCACTGCTAAACTTTCCAACATCCAAGAATACAGTACTTCCAATCCAAAGTCCTTAGAACCATTTTCAACACTCCTTACTACATTTTCAAAATTACCTTCACAATGACTCTCCAAATACCCTTTGTTACATACCTACATAACAAATTTTTCAAATTCCATGAAAAACCATCCTCACATCTTTACCCATTAGCTTGTAGCAAGTCATTAGTACCCATCCCTACTACCCAGGAAGGCAACTGAAGCAGAGATGGCCCTGGGGCTTCATTACAAAAAGTACTTAACTAATTTTTCAGAAAGCTGGGAGAGCAATAATGATTTCTGGCTCCCCTCAGAATATATGTAAATGATAAATAATATTACGCTACAGCCGAGAGATAGCGTGATAGACTCTCAGCTGGTAGACCCCACGGTCATGGGTTCGATTCCCATTATCCCCCTTGGCTCTTTTTTTTCACACATCCCTTCCCCCCTCCCAAAAAAAGATGCATCACATATATATCTCAAGTTTCTTGGCTAATATGCAAACTTCATAAGGCCATTAAAACAAATAAATAATATTGCATCTCAGTAAACAATGTATATACTTTATACGGATGGTAATAAATAAAAAAAGTTGATTGAACAAATTTTACACTGGTAATCAAACTAAATTGGTTCAAAGTCACATTTTAACTGATTATTATCATTTCCCAAGAGCTGCACAAATTTAATTGTATTATTAAAAAAACTATACTGTTTCCATCACAAAGTTTAACATTTCCATTGTAGCTAATAAAAATTACATAATTATAATTTCATTTGGGGTCTGATGAGTGATGAATCTGTAATTTGGTCGTTTCTGATCATATGGGTTTGCCTATCCTCATTGGATCGGTCTGCCTCATGCTTTTGGTCTCCTGCCATCTTATCGAGCGCAAACTTGGTGACTTCTCTCGCTGCATGAGGAGCTGAATTTTGGATCAATTTCTAATGTTGATTTAATGTTTTTTTACCTTGTAATCAAACTAACTCTTTCAAAAATCATGTTTTAACTGATTTTTATAATTTTATTTAGAGCGGTATTGCATCTGCCAATGATTTGAAATCATTCACAAATTTTAACATTTTCATAGAATTGTATCAAAGAAAATGATAGAATTGTCAGATTTTCTTTTTGTGTCTGCTCAGTGATGTACTTGTAGTTTCTGATCATTTTGGTCTGATATTCTCCCTGTTTTGTCTTACTCCTTGCCATCTTCAATGGGTCAAGCTTGGAGCTTATTTTTTTTAATGTTCGATGCCTTCATTGTTACCTATCTGAAAAATTGTGCGATTTCCCTCTTAACAGTGAACCATGAAGTTGATGAGAAGCCGAAATGCATCTGACAGACAAAATCAGTAAAGAAAGGCAGACCAAAATGTCAGTAAATGACCTTTTGCTCCAATATATCTGGCAGTTCCCGATTGACCTTCAGGGGTTATGCTATTTAATCGTTAATCAAAATATTGTGCACACTTCTTATAAATCCTCTCCTTTACTATATAAAATAAAATCTTTTGACTCCATAGCTATTTTTTTTTTGTCACTCCAAATTATGTTCTATTTTTTGTTTGTTTCAACCATTAGGTAATTTTTAAAAAAAATTGATCAGGTGATTAGAGAAGTCACACATCAAAGTTTAAAAAAATTGTATCTGTTAGTTCATGTAATATTTCTCTATAAAATTGTACTTACTTGTGTGAAGACAAACTGTGTCAACACTTCGCCCCAAGGAAGTTTAGACAACTTTTCAATACAGATGGAGATTTTAAGTTTTGTAAGTCTTATGTTGTCGAGATTCATGTTCAACACGAACACAAGACAAAATCATAAGCAATGAAGTGACATGAATTCTGTCAATCAAAGAGATTAAGCCACTGTTTAAACGATAATTAAATTTTATGTTATTTTCAGTCCTGACTGGCTATTCTGTTTGAAAATATTGTTCATACACATTTTTTTTATTATTAAATATTAAATCATTACATTGTTTGGTTTTTGATTGGTCAGTTTGTTTTTAGTCTCGATAGACTTGATGCTGGTTGTTGGTTTGCGACTCATGCTGCACTGGTATTGTCACTTGTGGATGTAGATGTATTAGACATGATGCATATCATACTGCACCCTTTAAGAGCTATAGTATCCTCGTTCTGTGCTTAAAGCACACTGGTAAGTCCTAGTTAATCAAGGAACTTGATTAGTAGGCCCAGTTTAGTGGATTGTTACTTATTGGGTCCGTCTTCACCTTTGAGTACAGCATGACTCTACAGATTTGTTTGCAGGATTGAAATTTTCTTGGTCTCTGGGTAGAAATGTTTACCTTGTCAGGCCTTCACTGAAGCAAATAATGTGTACTGCTGTTTCCTCGTATTCTTGGTAGAAATTGCACAGGCTGTTTTCTTCCAGACCCAATATTTTCAGGTGCCTGAGTCACCCTTTGTTGCCCAGGTCCTTTTTAAGATCTTTTATTTTTCCCATCTTTCATAAATTTAGTTAAGAAATTTTTAACGAAGTATTTTTTCTGTTTTGGGAGTTGTTACACCAAGGTATGAGTCATTTGTTATCCATTTTGCAATTGTTTCATTTATTATGGCTGAAATTTTGCAATGTTCTGGCACTATTGGTAGTTTTGCTGTGGAACTCTCATGGCCTACTCGTTACCCCTGAACTTTTATAATATTCTGGTCCTACTGATGCTACTGAAGTTAGGAGAGACATTTTTGACGATGTCTTTTAGCTTTTTTTGTCCTGAACAGTTATAGGCAGATTACTTTTTTAATGTGTCAATAGATTTACCAGAATATGTAATAAATAGATTTGGGTTGTTGCTTACTCCACTCCTGACATTTAAGGGAGTTAAGACAGTCTCAAAAAGGCAATCCATATAAAATAAGGTTCTACTGTAAGGGTATTCACTTTGAAAATAATGGAAAGGATGATTTTTTTAAATTTGTTTATTTTTTTTTATGCGAGGGTATTTCCCCCCTGAGGTACAAGTGTTTTGAAAGAAAAACCCATAAAAGCCCATTTGTAAGCATGTCGGGTTCAAATGCAGTGCTGGAGGATTCGAACCCAGGACCTTTTGCTTGCAGTAATGAGCGCAGTATTAACGCCTAAACCGTTGCGGCCATTGACGCTCTTAAAGCTTTTGATGGTTTTTGTCTTTTTTATGTGTCCGTTGTCTTTACATTTTTTTCACATTAAATGAGCAGTTGTTATGTAGTAGTAGCTAGTTTGGTTTGTGATGAATGTACACCAGATATAGAATAGGCCTCAAGACGTTGCCATGTGAAACTCCAGCTTTCAAAAATTTATTGCATTGTACGTGATAGTGAACTCAGGATGGTAGGTTGACTTAGCAGAAAAACTATCATTGAAGCAATATTGTTTGTTTACAAATTCAATACAGCTGCCAACCAACCATTTGTATATTTTTAATATTTTTTTCAGATCACACCACTTTCAATAATTGAGTATTTTGATTTATTTATTTATATAAAATCAATCTTATACACGTGAACACACGAAATCGAACCAATGAATCACCTAATCCAGTCCTTTGGCGGTCTGGGGTCAGACCTCAGTTATCTGTACACAATCAAAGAGGCTCCAGGATTTATCTGCAACAGGGTCGTTTCAGCACCCTATGCATGCAGTTTAAACCTAAAAATTCTTGCATACATCAATTGAGGGTTGATGAGGTACTAGATATTTCTCCTTCGACGCTCTTGTACTATAGATACATTCACACTTATAAATACATTCTCACGAAACAGTTAAGGGTAAAAAGAGAAAGCCTCTTTACAGCCTTGCACACCGCTACCAATGTTGTTCTTATTGAATTCACTAATTTCGTATTCCGCTTGACCAATTAATATATTACAATTAATTAAGGTTTTTAGAGTTTAGATAAAAAAGTCAATGGCACGAGCGGGATTCGAACCCACGATCTTCGGCTTGATACGCCGCTGCTCTACCACTTGAGCTATCGTGATCCACTCGATCCACTCGGACACCAACTTCCCATCTCAGCCGCACCTTTTGAATTTTCCCTCCTTTTTGCCATTTTTCAAACGTCGTGTAATCGGGTTGGATTCTCGACGACAAATGAAATGGCCAGGGAGATTGTGGGTTCGAATCCCGCTCGTACCATTGACTTTTTTATCTCAACTAAAAACCTTAATTAGTTGTTCTTATTATTGCTGTTTTTATCGGTCCCCAAAGATTTTTAAGTAATTCTGTGCGTATCTTTCAGGCCTGGGTTTTTCATCTTCCGGAAGTACGAATCTCAGCCTTCGCCCCAACGAAAGACCTGACATGCTATATACATAAATTACAGATGTACTCGTTTCCTCCATCATAGGAGCAGGAGATGCAAAGATCCTACTCGAACACTTTTGTCAGATCGAGTAGTATACCTACTCGCTCTCTGTACGGAGCCAAGGAATGACAAATTTTAGTTGTAGTTAATTTTAGTTTAATATTTTTAGCAATATTTCTGCTCAGCCGGATATGTGAGCTTTGACCCAAAAGTCCGTGTTAACTTTGTATGGCCGATTCTGTGTTTGGATGGTTTAGATTGTTTGGGTATCTATCGACTTAGTGAGTATAGTTAAAAGAACAAATGGTAGATGTAATATAATACGTTATTTTTTAAATCTATATATTTTTCATAGTCGACATATGAATAATATATCTTATTATACTGCAATGAAACTATTCGTCCGTATCGCAATTCATGGGATACCTATGGCATTTGCAATCGCTTACCCAGTAACCCCAACTGACAAATCCGTAACTTCGTAAAATGTATAGAGCACAATTCGCCGCTACAGTAATGTCATCTGTCATAAGAGCTATGGAAAAAATTGGTGAACAAGTTTTTTTTTTCCAAAAGCAATAAATTACATACGTCTTGATGCTTACATTCGCAAGTTGTGTTGCATAAACCGCCCGTGTACTTGTACCGGCAGTATTGTACTTCTGATATCTAAATGAATAAAGTGTTTTGAAGTTTTGACCATTTAGTACAAGACTATTTAGAGGTGCGGTCTGGTGTGACGTAGGTTAAGAAAATCATTTTCTTTATTGTGCCAACGTTTCGATCTGTACTGAGATCATCTTCAGGGCCTGAGATTTATAAACATTGCTTAAGTTATAAAAATAAAGATGTTAAAATGAATTTATACATTGATGTACACAATATAGAAATTTTAGATTTAATAAAAGCATTTATTCAGAATAAATACTAACAGATAAATACTTTGATTAAACCTAAAATTTCTATATTGTGTACGTCATTGTATAAATTTATTTTCAAATCTTACATGAATTTGTATAATTTAAACAATGTTTATAAATCCCAGACCCTGAAGATGATCTGATTGAAGATTGAAACGTTGGCACGATAAAGACAATGTTTTTCTAAACCTACATCACAACAGACTGCATATCACGATCTCTAAATAGTCATTAATTAACGGTCACCAATACTACACATTTAGTATACGTGCAATTTTTACCTGAAATAAGCCGATTACTCGTGGACCACCTGCATATACCATTGCCCGTGCTTTCGAGGTATCAAATCCAGTTCCTCCGTAAAGTGTACACATCCCTAAAACATAATATAAATGAGAATATTCAATTAATTTATTATGTGTTTTTATATTAATCATGCAAAACAGATTTCACGAATTGAATTTTTAGTTTGTAATTTAAAAGTTTTTACCAAAAGACAATAGAGAAGAGAAAAAACGTACAATCTCGTAGGTGATTTTTGTTGAAATGATGTTTTTCTACTAGCTCCTTTGCAAGTTCGCATTTTTCAAAAACCTTCGATTCCGATCCACAGACGAGAGCCGCAATAATCACAAGAAAACCTTTGAGAAACCCCCTACAAAACAGTAAAAATTTAGTTTAACGCAGGTTTTATTCAAAATAAATTGACTTCACAACGTTACATGGCTGGAAAATAACGAAAAACTCTAAACCCATTCGTACAATCTGCATCCATTATATATAAATATTAAACAAACATTGAATAACACTTGTGTAAATAGGGCCCACCATATAAACTTTAAAATACGAATGCTTAATAATTCGAATTGAATTTTGTTAAACAAGTCAGTTAAAGTATTGTAATATTATTTATATATATTTGAGTATGAATTTTATAGTGATTTTTGTTAAGATAATATTCGAAATTAAATTTGGTTCGCTGTAGTAGAGCTTATTGAAGGTTTTAGTAGAAAAGTAAACAAGTCAAATTATTTATTAGAATGAACCTTGGAGTGTATTTGGGTGATCTTTTATCGTCTTTTTCATTAACAGAAATAAAAAATGGGTAGTTAAATAGATGTAACAAATAAGTAGATAGAAAGATAAGAAGAAAAAGAGTAGATTTCCTTTGTCTCCAGAGAGGCCATGAATTTTTAAGCTGATCGCCGATTAAAAAAAAATTGGCCATTGCAAATTCAGAAAAAAGATAAATATAATTAATTCCATAAAAATGTAAATTAAATGTATTTTATATTATATTTAGTCCGATCCTGTAGGTGTACCCTGATATATACCAGGAACTCTCTTTATAAATGATCAAAAAATCATACATTGTACATAAATAATGTAAAACATGGCAAAAAGAAGGAAATTTCGAAAGATTGTAGGTTCAGATGAGGATATGGTGTCCGATTGGATAGCTCTAGTGGTTAGAGAACAGCGGCGAATTGAGTTGAAGGTCGTGGGTTCGATGCCCCCTCGTGACACTAGCTTTTTTTATCTCAACCAAGACTTTAGATTAAAAGTATAATTAATTAAAATAATTGTACACAAAGTAAAACATGACTTTTATTTTACGCTGTTCTTTCTTTCGGACTGTTTTTCCAGGCGCTTCTCCTATATTAAAAGACTAAATCTTAATTCAGCCTGGAGTGGCAAATATCCGCATTCTTTCTGATGCCTTTAAAAAGAGTTTGGGAATACAAGGGAATCCCATCTGTGTGGAAGGTGAAGTGTTGACACCAAGGTCCCTTTTGGATTCTTGGCAAACACATTTACCCTTACTCATTTTCTCCAAAACGCGCCCGAACGCTTGCTCCTGCTTTAAATATTTATTAGACAGGCCCCCTAGCCGCCCCCGGCTCACCGACAGGGCAACCACAAGTGGAAAAACCTGGGTAAACTTTTACAAAAGGCCCAATCCTTTCTTCATATCCGGAGAAAAGTGGTCGTCTATTTTATATATATATTTATGTGACAACGCAGCAAAAAGGGTTACGATCTAGATGACTTTCACCATGGCAATGACGACCATCCACTTTTATCCGATTATCGACAATTTTATTAAACAGAGCCTTGATGTAGGATGTTAGGTAGATATAATCAAAATAGAAAGATATGAAAAACAACAAACACACAAATATTGTACGACTAACCTCAACAATTTTCCAAGCTGAGGTTCATGCAATACAACTCCGTGCACAGGGGTGTTTAAATTGCTTAATGACTGGGAAAACAGAACAAGATTACCTTAAAGTGGGTTCTCGGAAATGTAGATATAGTAGGAAAAGGCAAACCAACTGGTCAGACTGGTTGAAGAGGCAGCCCTCTCACCCATGGGACTAGAACTTCAACTAGGTGCACCGGAGAAGAGAAATTATACCTTTGTGAATCTAGGCACCTGTATTTTGTGTAGCTACTTGCACACCACGAAAAGTACGCGAGATGCTTCTATGAAAGAGCTTAGTTTTTGTGGGAAGAGCTTTCTTCTATATGGTCTTAATCATATGGGTTCCACAACAGACAATATGAAAAAATTAAGGAAATTTCACTCAAGTTTCCGTTTTCCTTGTTTTCCTCATAAGATCTGTACAGGTAAACATAATAATAATAATAAAAAACACAACCATTTCCCATAATAAAAAGGAGTGAAATTGCTTGGTTGAAAGTAAGCAATTATCTGAGTACAAAATGTATTTAAATAATTAACTTGATAATTTTTTTCTTGTGAACCTTTCATCAAACAAACTGGAGACCATGCCGCTAATTTCATCTTACTTACATTCACGTAAGCAATCTCTCTCTCTCTCTCTCTCTCTCTCTCTCTCTCTCTCTCTCTCTCTTTCTCTCTCTTTCTTTCTTTCTTTCTTTCTTTCTTTCTCTCTCTTTTTCGAGGGTTCACGACAGCAGAGGTTATATGAACCCTCGCGGTGCCGATGTTTTTGAACAAAAGCCCATTTGTAAGTAAGTATTTCGGGTGCCCGGTTCGAATGCAGGGCCGCTGGATTCGAACCCTGGACCTTTACCTTACAGTGATGAGCGCCGTATCAACGCCTAAACCGTTGCGGCCACCGATGCCACTATCTCTTATTTTTATTAAGAGAAATGGTTGTGTTTAACGGTTTTTTAAACTATTATTATATTTACCTACCGACAAAAGAAAATGGAAATTTCCGTTTAATAAACATTTTCAGCAAATTTCCTTAATTTATTAATATTTTTTGAAATCCTAGTGCCGTCAATTTGGAGGAGTTCCAAAGTTAAGATACTCATTTTTCTCAGAAAAAAATGTAGTTTCAGAACATTTGGGGTTCTCTTTTGAAATAAAAAAATTGACATCGACGTTGACGATACATGACGTCGAAAAAAAATTAACGTCGGTTTTGGAATCTTAGAAAAAATGTAAGTGTTATCATTGGTCACTTTATTGTATCTGTTCAAAAAATTGGGAAAACCTGCTGGCACATGTTAAAAAAGACAAACTGTACCTTTATTTAACATTTAAAATTTTGAGGGACACCAGAGCGTCACATTCCTACCCTAATTTCTATCAAAGTTCGTACACAATCAAAATTGTAACCATTCGCGATGTTGATAGTGAAAATAATTGAAAAACTCGAGCGAAACAAAGAATATGTAAATTAAACATGTCATAGCACATGAAAATCTGTTTAAAAAAATTATGATAAAAAGTTAGTTCATAGAAATTTTTTGTAGGAGATAGGCGGTAATCCATTAGATAATATGAAAGATTATTGATTTGATTTGATACATAACTTTCCAGGAAGGCGGAAATAAAGAACAAGTCAAACTCAAAAATGTTTATTTTTCATTTGCTATAAAAATGTGTAAGGGATACTTAATACGAATCCGAATTTTTCTAATTTTCTTCTACCTTACTCATGTTAACTTCATTCTGCAAAGCATATTCGATTGAATCGGGAAAATTGTTGTTACAAACGTGCATCTCTGTCTGTTACATAATTCAGAGCCTATGCGTTTGAGTTCTTTAGCCAATGTTCTCGGCCAAGTTCAGTTTTATTGCTTACATTTGACTAGAGCGTTAGGGGGTAAATTGTTCTATTTGGTGTAGAATTGACCCTTGAGGCCACATCTAATCTAGAAGCTGGTCCTCCAATTGACCCTGGAATGACCCCCGATTCTCCCGAGGGAGCGGGTGGAACCCTTATATATTTTATACCGCCAATTCTCCCTTTACGCTTCACGGCTCGACTTTATATTCAATTTCTCCCCGGGTCTCACCGCACTGGTCAGCTAAGACTCGGGTTAACCCAGGATTTGCATATCGTTCTCGATCTCCGGGGGGGATGCATGTGTAATTATTTAACTACCCTCCGGCCAGGGGTGAATCTACAGAACCAACTGTTTTGTATTGCAACTACTGAGAGAGTGTTACAAAAACAAAACAAGTGCTGTCCTTAGAAGTATTTAGTTCTCCCTTTGAACTTTATTTTAATGGCTTATTCAAAATTTTCGACCGTCACTTGCAAACTACCTCACAATTATTACAGTGATTTTCAATCAAATTTTCAATCGCATAGAATTGACAGACGATATAAAAGCATACTAGTGTTCACTGATCACAGATTATTCCGTTATAGCTTAAGACACCCACATGAAAACAATTTATAATCGCGAGATTTATGCTCAAGTCTTTTGTATGGGTACCAGGGTACACAGAAGAGTAAGGAGCAGAACGTTCAAAGGAAAAGGCCAGGAAAGTTCCTCAGCAACACAAGTAGGGCCAGAACAATGTAAAATTTCACGTGTACCAAGAGGAAGCTAGATCCTGGTAACTTTCAGGTGCACCAAAGAAGAAAGGAGGGGTTCCTTGGAACATTAGTAATGCCACAGAACAGTTTAGAATTTCCAAAAGTAAAGATGTGGCCAAGGAGGGTTCCTCGGCATCACTACCAAGGCTAGATCCTGGTAACTTTCAAGTGCAGCATAGAAGAAAAGAGGGTTTCCTAGCAGCATTAGTAGTGCCACAGAACAGTTTAGAATTTCCAAAAGTAAAGATGTGGCTAAGGAGGGTTCTTCAGCAGCACCATCAGGTCCAGAACCTTGTAAAATGTCAAAAGTACCAACATGACGTAGCTGTTCGTCAGTAGAACCAGCGAGACAAGAATTGCGCGAATTTAATCCTTCAAGGATCAAGAAGTAGCCAAGAGGGTTCCTCAGTAAGAACTTGTAAAATTTCAAGGATCAAGATATGGCCATGAGGGACCCTCAACGGCACCAGCAAGACTAGAACCTTGTACACCTTCAAAGATCAAGAAGTGACCATGGCGGTTTCAGCATCCCCTGCAAGACGAGAGCTTTGAAACATTTCAACGGTAGAATAAAGGAAATGAAGCTTCCTCAGCATCACTAACATATGGAGCCACTACTTTGAACATTGGGTATCTACTAGAAACTTAACATGCTTTATTTTTAAGAGGTTTTGCTTTGCTCGCAAGCCGAAGCAAGATTGATAAATGAAAAGTGAGAAATTTGCAAGAGATGGAACAGAGCGGATGGCGAATATAAAAAAATGTTGAAAATTTTAGGCTCGGAGTTGAAAACTTGAACGAAGCGCTTAATAAAAAAAATTACCCTCAATTCGTTTACTAAATACAGTAAACCTGTAAAAATTATGTATTTTTACTTATTTCTATGTATGGTGTTTAGTGACCGCTAGTTAATGATTATATGGAGATCGTGAGATGCGGTCTGGAGTGCCGTAGGTTTTAGAAAAACATTTTCCTTATCGTGCCAACGTTTCGATCTTTATTGAGATCATCTTCAGGGCCTGGGATTTATAAACATTGTTTAAATTTTACAAATACATGTAGGATGTGAAAATAAAAAGAAGAAATAGTTATTTCTATGTATAAAAAATAATAATGATAAAAAATAGCAAAAAATCCGATTCTTTGCAGTGAACCTAAAAACTAAATTCGTGCAAATTAAGAATAGTGTCAAAAGGACGCCCTTTCCATGATTCGAATTGATGTCTTGGTTTCATCGCAATCGGAGTGGGCAGTAAAAAGTTGCAATTGCACGGGAATCTAGTCTTTACTGATGATATTCCTACCCGTAGGTTAGTGAGCACTAATGGCATTCAATATGGGACTAGTAATGTGCCCCTTGTGTGTGTGTGCTTTGTATTGACTTAATGTCATAATATTAGGTGCCGCACTTTCTTTGAATCTGCGTTTAGTTAGATTGGATTCTAGGATGAGGTAATAAGGAATAGGGTTAAGGTTCCTGGGTGTCAGACACAACATACTATATAATTAGTTTATTTTATTAATAATCTAAACGATGAAGAATATGCTTGGATTTTTTTTTGATAACGTGCTTTTTCGTATATTTTTATACAACTGCTTGGATATTTTTTTTCTAATAAGGACGATCTTGATTGAGTTATTACTACCTTTCAGTCGGGTGTCACTAGCCGGATTTGAAGTTATCGAACGGGTTTTGGGCTGCCTTTCGTCATAAATTCGCCGACTAAGAGTAGGTTCGAGGTTGGATACGCCTGTTTGCTCGTTCATGGTTCTGCGATCGTATTAGTCATCGCCTTGCCACTGTTGTTTAAATATTAGACGAGCCAGAGCAAACAGACATGCAGAAACCAGACATCATGCAAATGTCGGGGCATGCGCCCGGCCGTATGGCGGCCTCTCGGCGCAGCCTCCGTCAACAAATCTTCTAATTATCCGACTTCCCGCCTCGGCAAACACCTCGCAATTATGCCTGCACCCTTACAGAAATTGAATTATTTTCGAAACTATTGCATGTTACCAATGACGGTGGGAAGGGTGGTTTTGGTCCCGGGACAAAGGATCTCTTTATGTATGCAAATCCACCCCTTGGCGGAACCCCTCTCCTAAAATAAACCTCATTACGTAAATAACCTTATTTGAGCTTTTAAATTCCTTAGGTCTGCTTTTTAAAATCGATATTGGGGGTTGATTTGTCTTTAAACGTTACATTGAAAGCCTAGCTAATTTAGGTTGGTTTAATACATTTTATCGGAACATTTCCTACGTGCGCAATGATTAAGTCGTACGTTATAACAAGGGAAAAAGTTTTAATTTTATGTGTAGAGATTAGTGACCGTTAATCGATAGTAATTCAGATATCGTGAGATGCGGTCGGGTGTGATGTANCACAAAATTGTCTTTTATATACCGACTTCCTTCCCCACCGGGAAACAACCAAACATACATAAACATAAAACAGCAATATCTCACTGGCACTCTCAACACACCAAGGATGGCACAATTACACAGAAGACAAACACTTTGAGTGAGTAAAAATACTTTGTTTCAATATAAAATATATTTTGCATTGTATAAATTCTTTTATCCACATCCTAAATGTATTTGTTAAATGTAAACATTGTTTTTAAATCCCAGGCCCTGAAGATGATCTCAATAAAAGATCGAAACGTTGGCACGATAAAGAAAATGTTTTTCTGAAACCTACAACACACCCGACCGCATCTCACGATATCTGAATTACTGTTTTAATTTTATATAAAAAAAAATTACAGATAAGGCGGATTAAAAAAACAATCACTCTCTTAGCGGAGCTTTCGAGAAATACATCCCCTTCAGCAGGACTTTGAAACTATTTTGATTTTCATACAATATTAAAAATTATGGCTTCAACCATAATGAATATGTGAGCTTAGCTTAAGGAAGATCTACCCCTCGTAGAAGAGGAGCCCCTCTCCTAGAATAAATCTTATGACGTAAATAACTTATTTGGGCTAGTAAATTCCTTAGGTCTGCTTTCAAAATGGATATTGGGGGTTGATTTTTCTTTAAATGTTACATTGTAGCTCTAGCTAATTTAGATTGATTTAATACATTTTGTCGGAACATTTCCTGTATGCGCAATGATTAAATCATACGTTTTAACAAGGGAAAAAGGTTTAATTTTATGTAAAAGATTAGAGATAACGTGGATTTAAAAAAAACCTCACTTTCTTAGTCATAGTTTCGAGAAATACATCCCCTTCATCAGGACATTGACACTATTTTGATCTTCATACAATATTAAAAATGATCGCTTCAATCATAATGAATTTATGAGTTTAGCTTAAAGAAGACCTACCACTCGTAGAAATGGAACCCCTATCCTATAATAAATCTTATTACGTAAATAACTTATTTGGGCTAGTAAATTCCTTAGGTCTGCTTTCAAAATGGATATTGGGGGTTGATTTTTCTTTAAACGTTACATTGTAGCTCTAGCTAATTTAGATTGATTTAATACATTTTGTCGGAACATTTCCTGTATGCGCAATGATTAAATCATACGTTTTAACAAGAGAAAAAGGTTTAATTTTATGTAAAAAATTAGAGATAACGTGGATTTAAAAAAAAAAACTTCACTTTCTTAGTCAAAGTTTCGAGAAATACATCCCCTTCATCAGGACATTGACACTGTTTTGATCTTCATACAATATTAAAAATGATGGCTTCAATCATAATGAATTTATGAGTTTAGCTTAAAGAAGACCTACCACTCGTCGTTCTACTGAAAATTATAGCGTGTTGAAATTGATTCAGTATCCGATGGAGGTAGGAGCGTTAATTGATTGAGAGTAACATCCCTCGACTCTTTCATGCAAATCACTACAAGCCTACAGAATCAGGTGAGTTTAAAAAGTGCTCATTAGTTAGAACTGTGTCTGTGGGCGAGTCTGTACCGGGCAGAAAGGGCCCGAGACAAATGGCCTTCCAAGATGCACCCCTTGAGTTTTTTGGAGCGGCAGATTTATCTTTGGTTTTTGCGGTGGGTGGGGCCACGGTTCTATCTGGCATCTATCATGTGCTAAGTGGTCCTCGTAAGTCACCGTGTCACAGACAGCCCGGGCCATGGCCGTCCCTGCAAAAAGCCCTTTGATTATCATCATTAACCGTCGTCCGACTGTCCCCTTTCGTCCTATCAGTGTGCCAACCGTTTGTCTGAGGGCAAATTGGAAAACACGCAGTCAAGATGATTCGGCGTGAGAAAATGAATTTTTCCGACTAATGCTTTGTTTTTCGCCTTTCAGAAGATGGAGGGGCGCAACGTAATCCTTTTATAGGGAAATTATTCAAACATTTTCCACAGAGGGATGAGCTAAATGGAAGGGTAGGAGTTTGGAAAGTTATTTTTCGCCTTCTATCAGCACGAGGGGTTAATAGTGGGTTAAACTGTTTCCCTTTGAGAAGCTTTATCTAAAACCTGTTTTTTTTTGTTTTTTTTTTGCGAAATAAAACGTAAAATATAATAAGCACGTGACATATTAATTCATCTTATATACAGTGGAGTCCTGCTAATCCTAATGTTTGTCCAGTGGGGACAAATTTTGTAACACAAAAAATGATTTCGAAGTTTTTTTTTTGCATATTCAAATTAAATTTAAATACTGTTAATGGCCAGTTTTGTTGCTTTTCACCAATTGTGTTGCATTTTCACCTATATTGATTATATGTCCTTTTAATTGGAGGATCTTACATCGGTGGATCCTTTTAATACCCAGCACAAAATAGAACCAAAAAGAAAACTTGGTAACTTCAAATTTAAATATATTCTTAATAACAGATAAAACAAGATTAATGCTTACAATAAAGAATTGTTTAAATAAAACATAATAACTACTTACAATACTTGTCAAAACACAAAACAAAGAAACACTTACTTAGGTGTCGTATACAATATAATCAAACTAAATTACAACATTAACTCAAACAATACTTGATTTTATTGCACTTGGCGTTTTAAAATTTAATATGTGCCCTGTGTCTTCTCATTTTTTCATCAACAAGAATCTTCTTATCTGCCCTATCTCACTTCACACTAGGTCTATCTTTTTCTACTAGTTCAGATGGTGAGGAAAAATAGTGGCCTCTATTAAATCAACGTTATACATCCTTAAATTGTATGCTTTTCTTTTGAGGTCAGCTTTATCCAACTTGTAGTTTGGCCCTTTACAAACGATTTTCTCTGTAAATCATCCTTATTTTGGTTGGCCAGACACCATCTGGCGAGTATTACACATTCAGTTTTTTAACTAGGACGAACACGTAAGATGGTGAGACTTACCGGATACACCGAGCCAGCAAGTGGAAAAAATCAAAATTATCAGAAGCGTTCATACTACTTAGCATCCTTTTTCCGTGGCCATTATTGACTAATCTTCTGAAAGATATGTCGTGAGATTAAGTCGCCTTTTTTCGTAACCTTAAAATCTAATTTATTTAATAATGGATTTAAGGCTGAATGATGAAAGATGAAAGATCGCTGATGCCTGCAGTTTTATGATTTTATGGCACAGATAGCAGGATTTGATCTGTTTTCCATNTTTTTTTGAGAAAGGTGCGTTTTTGTTCTCCCGATTGTGATGTTGAGGAACTTTTTTGATTATTTTGCACCTGGTGAATTCATCCAGTTTATGGTCATTTTCTTTCTTCATCCATTTGTTCAGTTCCGCTTATGTTTCGCGCTTCTGAACCAAACGTTGGTTCCTGTTTTTGCTAATTTGTCAGCCTGTTCGTTATCTTAAATTCCCTCACGAACTGATATTAATGTCAGAGTTTCCTGATTACCCGAAGAGTACGTCACGCTTGTTCAGTTTTTCAAAACTTCTAGTTCATCTTTCAACTTACACGAATAATTATGACCTCATCCTATTCTTATACCTATTTACATTGCCCATAAAAAAAGTTTTACTAGCTTCAGTCATTCATCAGTAAATTCAAAAATTCGGGAACATCTCAATTTTTGCACTTTTTAGAAAAACTTCAAATTGATCTGTGGAGCTAGAAAATGGTCCTGGAGCGGCGCCCTATCGCAGTCGATTGGAAATATTAAGGACCTTTCCATTTATCACCTTCCACTTTGCCAGATTTTTCAATCATTTTCGAGTTATTCGCGATTTGTGGGAAAAAACCTGGATTTTTACGCGCTCATGGAAAAAACCGATCACCCTCTCTTCCTATTTTACCATAGTTAAACCTATTTTTTCAGTACGTTATTCGAAGCCAAACTGCCACAACACCTGTGAAATCAAAAAGTCCTCGGAACAAAAGTTGTAGAGTGTAAAATTTGCGAAAAGGTCACGCTTCAAAATTTATACATTCTTGAAAATCGGGAGAGAGAGTGATCGGTTTTTTTTCCACGCGCACCTAAAATACTACGTTTTTGCCCAAAAATCGGGAATAACTAGAAAACGTCTGATAAATCGAGCTATGTGAAAAGTAACCAATTAAAAGTTTATTTCCATCGATTCCTACAGGGCGCCACAGCTCAATTTGAAGTTTTTCTTAAAAGTGCAAAAATTACATGTTACCGAATTTTTGAATTTACGGATGCATGGTTGAAGCTAGGAAAACATTTAAAATAGCCATCTTATTTTCGTAAAATTTTCTAAACATTCTGTCTGTGACTTAAAAGGTTAAGAAAATATGCATTTCCAAGTTGGCCATTTTTTCCTGCAAAAACCAGGTGGTCGGTTTTTTTACCGTAGTGTATATACATATAGTTGTTCATATAAATAAAGTTAAATATATTTAAAAATAAAAAGATCAATCTCTAATTTTGCCAAATAACCTCAAACTGTTTTGGTGATTTTATGTTTCCATGTCATAATTGCCTATTGATCAGCTAAAAGAAGAGCTTGACATATCCACAGTCCTTAGCTTTTTAAGCTGCTCATTTTATACATAGATTTAAAAAATAGAGCCAATCTGACACTGGCAATACCGTGAGATATCAAAGGTAAATTCTGCTTCTGTAGCATATTCTATCGAGTAATGGTTGTTGTTTGTCACTTCTGGGCAGTTCTGTAATTTGGTAGAAATTAATCATTCTGTTTATTCTCTCTGGTTTGGTCTGTATAATACATTATTTTAATTAATCTTTTTATCGATACAAGTAAATTTTATTGTTACAATAAGAGTGGTTTTCTTTATAAAAACTAAAAGTTGTATTCATTTATGTGTGTATATATATATATATGATACGTTTTGAACATTTGCACGTTCGTTATCCTTGTTTGTTGTTTAAAAGCTCTGATTATTTACATTAGGAGGCAACGGGGTGAGCTTTGTTTGTGTTCAGATGTGTTCCAGGGTCGAGGAGATGCCACTCCAGCCATGATCATTAACATCACTATGCCTCCCCCTCAGGCGAAACGTTGAAATCTCTATTGTACCTGGTTGTTATTTTTACCTCCCTCTTTAGTATGCATCCGGCCGTCTCTTCTCGCTGAACGATAATATTTGCTAACATAGTCCCCCCCGCCATGCTCGCCCTTTGGAAATGCGCTGGGAAAAAAATAAGTGATACCTAATGGGGCTGAAAATGTAGTGACACCCCGTTTACAAGGGGGAAGGTGACAATCGGGGATAATGGAATTTTCAAACCGTCTTTATCTTCCAGCATCGAGTCGCTTGCTTTTTCGGAATTTTTGATAACATTTGATGAGTTTCCATTTCACAACAAATTATAAATTTTGTAACCGTTCCTTTTTGGTCAAGACCACAAAACATTCTAAAAGTGAAACTGATCAAGTTTATGGAGAAATATATAGGCATATACTCAATGTAGTTACCGGGTAAAAAACAATAAAAGAAAATTCTCAACATCTCGACTAGAAAAACAAAAATCTCCCTTCCTCTCAGTACGAAAGAATTACTGTCATTTAATTACCACCTCAAAAACTTGAGCATTACTGAGACAGAAACATGCCGCTCTGTAAAAAAGGCAGGAATATTGGAGCACGACCTTTGAAATTGCAAAGCGTTGGCCTAGAAAAGGTAGAGCCTCTTCGGAAAGTCAATACCGAAGCCTGAGTTGCTGTTTATAAGCAAAACCCCGGAAAGAGATCAACTACCAGAAAGGCTTGTAAATTTCGAAAATGAGAAAGATGGGCCAATTTCACAAGAGATCTTTTAGGTCGTAGTAAAATATGAATCGGATGCTTTCGGTAACGACCAAATTTCAGTTAATTCTCGCAGGCAGCACGGAGAAACCTCACAATAATCCATGTATAATTAACTGGCTATTCCACTATAAGATTCTTGTAATTATTGCACCATTTTTTCTCTGTTTATTGTAATGAGTGTGTAATTGTACACTCTTATTAATTTATCTCTCTATGTGGGCATCTGTCTGTTTATCTTTTTGTGTATAAATACCTTTCTACCTGTGCCACTGTTTTTCGCATACTTTGTGTTTATTGCTTATTGTACACCCTCTCATTCTTACTCTATCCATTTTTCTCTTTCTCTATCTATTTATCAATCTATCTATCTGCGTACCTATCCATCTGACTCTATACATCTGTCTTTCCCCTTTTTTCATTTCAATTATCAGTTTATCCGTTATTTCACTATAAATTTTATGTGATTTGCTTGGTACTATGACACTACATCTTTAGTTCGTTCTGTCTTCTGATATCATTCCTCTGAATTATAACCTGAGAAACCTCATTGCGATAAAAACTTCGACCGTCATGGCAGAGTTAGCGTTTAACTGAGTTAAATAAATTATTTAAATTAATTTACCTACCTAATTTTAATTTTTATTGTCTTTTTCGATGTAAAAGGCTCGTAGGCACGTTTGTTTTACTTATTTTTCAAGAAAAACGCAAAAAATTGAAAACAACAACACTTTATTGTTTTTTTCGATGTAAAAGGCTCGTAGACACGTTTGTTTTACATATTTTTCATGAAAAACACAAAAAAAACCCAAAAAAATCGAGAAAAAATTTGTCTTTTCGATGTAAAAAGCTCGTAGGCACGTTTTTTCGTATTTTTCATGAAAATGCAAAAAAAAAAATCGAAATTTTTTTTTTTCTTTTGCGATGTAAAAGGCTCGTAGGCACTTTTTTAAAATATATTTTTCATGAAAAACGAAAAAAAACAAAGAATAAAAAAAAATGTATTGTCTTTTTCGATGTAAAAGGCTCGTAGGCACGTTTTTTACGTATTTTTCAAGAAAACCGCAAAAAATTGAAAAAAAAACTTTATTGTCTTTTTCGATGTAAAAGGCTCGTAGACACTTTTGTTTTACTTATTTTTCAAGAAAAACGCAAAAAATTGAAAAAAATCTTTATTGTCTTTTTCGATGTAAAAGGCTCGTAGGCACGTTTGTTTTACATATTTTTCATGAAAAACACAAAAAAAACCCAAAAAAATCGAGAAAAAATTTGTCTTTTCGATGTAAAAAGCTCGTAGGCACGTTTTTTCGTATTTTTCATGAAAATGCAAAAAAAATCGAAATTTTTTTTTGTCTTTTGCGATGTAAAAGGCTCGTAGGCACTTTTTTAGATATATTTTTCATGAAAAACGAAAAAAAACAAAGAATAAAAAAAAATGTATTGTCTTTTTCGATGTAAAAGGCTCGTAGGCACGTTTTTTTACGTATTTTTCAAGAAAACCGCAAAAAATTGAAAAAAAAAACTTTATTGTCTTTTTCGATGTAAAAGGCTCGTAGGCACGGTTTTTTACGTATTTTTCAAGAAAAACGGAAAAACCTCAAATAATCGATGGGCTAAATTTTACCGTCTACATCGAAACTGGTAGGCAAGATACAGATCGGCCCTTCAGCCTGTATGCTTTAAGGTTTCGCTAGTTTTGGATAATAGTAACATTTCATGAATAGTTTTGTAGTTAATTGAGTGAATTTGGGCAGGATAGCCGATTGTATCTTTTATTATGTTCGTTTGTTTTGATTTATGCAGCGGTGGAAACGCATATTTTTTTTTCCTTTTTGAGATTGGTTCATGCAACACCGTGGGATCAGGAATCAGCTTACCTTATTAGAATTCTTGACTGTTAAGGCAAAAATGCTTAATGCGATACCTAATGATAATCAAGATAGTTGAGGTCAACACAAAAATCAACGTCCGTTCATATGTTTGACCTGTATCATTTTTTATCGGGAGCCTATTTTCGCCCGGACTATCCTGTACAACAAACGTATAAACATAATCAATCATAAGCTCCCTCTCGACAAGTCAAGAGCAGAACATTTATTAGTTTCTGAACGACCGCTGTTGAACAACGCTAATCCGTTAGGGCAATCAATCCTCGCCGTTTTTCCCATAAAAGCGGGCAGCCGAATAAAAAAAAGCTCAACCTCCTGGGGAAAAACTAAGTAATAAAAGAACAGTGACAATGATTCAGTGGCATCCGCATTTGAAGTTTACTGCTCCGACTGAGAGATATGATGTGTATATGAGCGTAATATCTCACCCCCCGCCAGGCCAGGAGAGAAAAAAAAAACGATTGAAGGGTGTCTGTTCTGTTTTGAGGATTTCCTGAGAGGCACGTGCTCTTATTACGGGAAAAAGAGGCGAGAATAATCCAGGGGTAAGGGATAATGACATCATCCCTTTTGAAAAACTACTTTCCGAAGGACCCTCAGGAATCGGTCGAATTTGGCCAATCCCATAGAAAAAATGTTATGAACATTAGAGGCAAAAGACCGTACGAGCGGTTTTCGAGTTGAATATCTTTACAGAGTCAAATGGGGTGGCTTTTGTTGGGTGCTAAATGGCCAGAATGGCATTAGCGGTGATTCGGTCCGCTGACGAAACCAAGCGTCCGTGACGGTTTCGTCCCTCTTCAATTAATTTATACTGTTTCCCCTCCAGTACCTCTTATTTAGTTAGTTCCTTAACACCACCTTGATTTATGGTCTGAGCCTTAAATATAATTTCAACTGGTGACATAATAATTACCTCAATTTAAAATTATATATATATGTATATATATATAGACCATAAATCAAGGTGGTGTTAAGGAACTAACTAAATAACAGGTACTGGAGGGTATGGTGCAAATATATATATATATAAATCATTAGATTACTTTGCACCATGAAAATCTACTGATAAAGCCATAAAAATTAATGGAAAAAAAACCAAAGCGAAAGCACGATCACTCATTGCACGTAGTATTTAAATAAGTTGATACAGTTGGGTACAGATCTTCAATACTGGTCGAAACTTCGTGTTTACAGAATACGTGGACTTTTCGTTTGTCGTTTATCGTCTAAGGCACGATATCTCTCCGCCGGTATTACTGAAATTGGCCTTAATGTTTCCTGCTGTCAGTGTGTTTAGAGCTGGCGTGACGTGGCTAGAAGACGGGCCCCGGAAGACAATGTTTCCAACCCTTCATTTCCTTCAGCCTCTATCAATAACGGTCATTTCAAAGTATAATTCTATGATACATCGCCCCTAATTACAACCGAGATACTCATTCAGGGTGGCACGCCAACCCTGCTTATCAACCGCTATGCAAATACGGAGGCCGGGCAAAAAAGTTCGCATGCCCTATGCGAATAATGTCCAAAAGTTTGTACAGAAAAAAAACATAAGTTATATCTTCGGAATATTGTCCAAACAATTAAAAATATAATTTGTTGCATAGTCAACCAATCACGTTAGAATTATAAACATTTATTGCAAACTGTCTTATTGATAAATTGCTGCACAAATCATTATGTTATTTAAAATTAGAATGTATGATTCATAGGTAAAGTTATGCAGTGATAAAGACAACAGGCCAACGTTCAATATTGATTCCAACCCCAATTCTTCTGCAGTCAAACATTTACAATGTCCTCTACCACCCGCCATTACAGTATTCTTTGCAGCCAAACATTGCAATATTCTATGCAGCCCAACATTACAATATACTCCTCGCCCCAAGATTAAACCAGCCTCTGCAGCAAAACATTCCAGTATTTTCCACTTCAATATTCCAATACCCTCCGTAGATAAATATTCCAATATCCCCGCAGCCCAATAATCCAACATACTCCTCACCCCAAAATTAAAATATGTTCCGCAGTCAAATATTCTAATATTTTATGCATATAAACATTCCGATTTCCTCTTTAGCCCAACATTCCAATATCCTCGGCAGCCTTGCATTTTAAGATTGTACGCAGACCAACATTCAAACAGCCTCTGCAGCCAATCATTCCAATTTTTTCTCAGCCCAACGATCCAATATACTCCGCACCCCAAAATTAAAATAATCTCTGTAGGCAAATATTCTGATATTTTTCGCATTCCAATTTCCTCCTCTGCCCAGCATTCCTATATCCTCTGCAGCCTAGTATTCCAATATTTTCCGTATTCCAATATCCTCCGCTCTCCAGCATTCCAATATCTTCTGCAGCTCAATATTCCAAAATCTTCTGTCGTCCAATATTTTCCTCTCCCCAATATTCCAATATCCTCTGCAGTCCTAACATTCCAATATCCTCTGCAGCTCAATATTCCCAAATCTTCTGTTGTCAAATCTTCCAATATTTTCCTCTCCCCCTCAACATTCCAATATCCTCTGCAGCCTAGAATTCCACTTTTTCCGCATTCCAATATCTTCTGCAGCCCAATCTTCGAAAATCTTCTGTTGTGAAATATTCCAATATCCCCCCCCCCAACATTCCAATATCCTCTGCACTCCCAACATTCCTATATCTTCTGCAGTCTAGAATTCCAATATTTTCCGCATTCCAATATCCTCCACTTCCAAGCATTCCAATATCCTCTACAGCCCAATCTTCCAAAATCTTCTGTGGTCAAATATTCCAATACTTTCCTCACTCCAACAATCCAAAAGCCTCTGCAGTCAATCATTCCAATATATACCGCAGCCAAACATTCCAATATCCTCTGCAGTCCAATCTTCCAAAATCTTCTGCAGTCCCAGCATTCCTATATCCTCTGCAGTCCAATCTTCCAAAATTTCTGCAGCCCCAACATTCCAATATCTCCTTTAGTCAAATATTCTAGTTACCTATGTAGCCTAGTATTCCAATAGTTCCCCTACGTTCCAATAGCCTCTGCAGTCAATCAGTCCAATATGCCCTGCAGCCCCAACATTCCAATATCCTATGCAGCCAATCATTCCAGTATCATTGGCGTCATCTTAAGTAAAACACGTCCAACTATTTTTTCCTCCACAAACATGTTTTTCTTGCAAACCTTGATTGATTGAAGCTGTTTTATTATGTTCTATGCAAGAAAACATTTTTTCAAAAATCTATATTGTTCTACTTGACTTTATTACAACGAAGTTTGTGTATTTTGCAAAAATATGTAAC
Source organism: Cimex lectularius (assembly GCF_000648675.2). Taxonomy (NCBI): domain Eukaryota; kingdom Metazoa; phylum Arthropoda; class Insecta; order Hemiptera; family Cimicidae; genus Cimex; species Cimex lectularius. The sequence goes on along the minus strand of NW_019392841.1, from coordinate 340,871 downwards.
ACGATTGTTTTAAAGGCTTCAATATCAAAACCACTAATAATTTAGGCAAGAATTATAATATGAATAAAGCTGGGTTTTTTCTTTCTGCGGGTATTATTTTAATGCAGTTGATACATTTACAACCCATTATCTAATTATGACAATAGGATATCAAAATGTATTGCCTTATACGTTATAGCATTAAAGCAATATCATTTTCCTCGATTTCCTCTGTCCAAGACAATTTTCTTGTTTTCCCTCCGACGACGTCCCACTGTCCCAATCATAAACCCATCAAGAGCCAGCGATGCGAATCGTAAGGAGAAGATTATACGTTTTATTATGAGTCAGAGTCGTCCACGTCTGTCCCTGCTATATTTTTTTCCATCCTACCCGGTCGAAACGGAGGGGTGAAAAGCGTTATTACCACCCTAAGGGCCGTGTCAACACTTGAAACTGTCTTTTTCATTTATGTCCAACGGCCATTACACCTCACCAGGGTTTACATTAACACTCTCCATTCAATATCAAGCAGTCTTTTTGGATATCGCCATTTTGAATGTTCCTGGGATAAGATATAAACCATTTCCACCACCAACAAACCAAAGGGGTTTGATATCAATTTGCGTAAATGTTGATCCAATTTTTTTGCAATTCAAATAATTTTATCTGTCCCAATGGCAGCAAATCATTGAGACTCATTATCACTATCATTGTAATAGAGTTCGCGGCCATGTTTCTTTAGTCGGTGAGAAACGTTGAAGGTAATTATCGGGATGGTATGGTATGATAGAAAAGGATACTAGGAAGCGGGGTTTGTATTCCCCAGGCACTGCAGCCTTCTGGCTTATTGTACCTTCTTAGTTCCTTAGTTCAGTCAATAGACTCAATCCTTCTTCTTAGAAGTATCAGATCATTGGCTGTTGCTCCTGCAATTTGATTCCCTACATTTTTTTCCAATGTTAGGTTAAACCTCCATTGAGCTGTTGCTTCGCATTCGAAGATCATATGAGTGGCTGTTTCCTCCTCCTCATTACATAATCTGCAAATGGGATCATCGCTGTATATACCCATGTTGTGTAGATGTTTTCTCAGATGCAAGTGACCGGTTAGTAGTCCTACCGCTCATCTGAGTTTAGCCCTCTCCAATTGCAGCAGTGTTTTGCCAGTCTCGGTGAGGGTTGTTTCATCATAAGTTTACTATGTCTAGCATCGCTAGAGTTTATCCACTTCTCCTTCTGTATTGTTTGGATCCATTCTGCGATGGAGGATTCTATATTTGTTTTTGTTATCCCAAGAATAGGTTCAAGGCCTATGTATGGTCTTGGATCCTCCTCTGGCCAGTCTGTCTGCTTTCTCGTTACCCAAAATTCCCCTGTGCCCTGGCACCCAGATATCATCGGGTTGTTGTGTTTCCCCAGGTTTTGGGGATTTTGGATGCATTCACTGACTAATTTTGATGTTATTATTTTATATGCTAATGCTTTAATGGCTGCTTGGCTGTCTGATCTTATGACGATTTTTTGTCAGTGTAACCTCTTTTAAGATTTTCCAGGGCACAAGCATTGATGGCATGTATTTCTGCTTGAAAGACCGAAGTGTACTTCCTTAATGAGTTTGATTGCTCATGTTTTAGGTTTGTACAAAAAACGCCTGATCCGACTTCGTTTATTTTGGAGCCATCTGTGTGCCATATCATTGTATCTGATGCTCTCCTGTGCTCTTCCTCTCCTTTATAGACCATTGAGACTTTATAGGAAGTTGTGAAGATTGTTTCCGAGAATTATCGGGATGAAAGTAAGTGGGTTAGAATGTTTGGCTGAGGAGGTTATTGGGATGATTGGTTGCGGAATACATTAAAATGTTTGCCTGTGGAGTATAATGGAATGTTTAGCAGCAGAGTATATTGGAAAGCTGAATAGTGTAAGGTGTTACTGAAGGATCTGAGTAGTTGTGACTACGTCTTGCTTGTTATTGCTAAGATGATTGCCGTATCGTCCGCAAAGATTATGGTTCGATAGGATTTGTGATGAGTATCCAAATGATTAGAAACCAGGTAGATTTTTTTTACCTACATTGTGGGCTATATTTGAAATTTTATTAATGAATTGTAATGAATTATGCATAATTGTATTTAATTGAAATGAACAATTTTTTTAAAAATTTCTGCGTGTTACATTATGTTGTTATTGATCTATGTGTTTCTTGTATTAAATTCTTTGTGTTTGTATTGTTGACGGGTCGTTTAGTTTTTGGGTTTCATTGTATTTAGACCTTTTGCAGTGTAGCTTTATGTGTACTTTATAAGTATTTTTACGTTAGTTATGTACGATCATTTTAGAAATTACTAATAATTAGTATTGGAAATAATACAATAACTTTACTTACTAAATGTAAATAGTAGCTTTAAATGGCTATTTAGTAGCGCATTTTTACGATTGTGAACAAATTTCTCAATTACGAAGCAAAAGGGTAAGCGTTGAATTTAAACGACGCCTTTAAATGTCTTTATCACGGCCTCTCGTAAAAACCCAATCACGTAAAGCAGCAATTAACACGTTGGCCCATTAACATAAACGACAAGAGAATTCCTATTTAATTCCAAGCTGTATATTCCGAAGCGATTAAAGCCTTATTAAACGTAAAATCTAAGCTTGTCAAATTACTACAGCCCCATTTAAAGGTATAAAGCGGGTGAAAATTGTGAAAATGTCATCGTGATAAATTGAAAAATAAAAAGACGGAGCTTCTCCTCCCCCAGGAGGGATTTCTTCTTCTTTTTTTATAAGGTCATCAGAGCCCGGCGTTCTTTCCCTTTTCTCCCCTTTAGTTCTTCTCAACAGGGCGACATCAATGATCCCTTATGACAAACCACAAATCCCGGCCGGGATTTACCGGGCTCCTTCTCAAAATAACATTATCGCCCTGGTAGAAAAGAATAAAGCGGGAGAGGGGTGAAAATATAAATCAAGGACCTGCCACCCCATTCGTCCATTGTGTTGTGTGTCCGCTTTTGTGTCTTTTCGTCGCCCATGTTCTGCAGACAAACTGTTGGCGTTAAGATAATTTAATGAACTGTAATGCAAGAAAGAAAAAAAAACAATAATTACTTCACAATGATTATTCGAAAATACTTTAATTAAAAACCATGGCAATTAAAATAATGTTAAATTGAATAATATTGCTAAAAAATAGGTTATAAGGGGGCCGAGGTGGACAACCTCCCGATTCATATTTCCCGTAGCTCATGGCTTTTTAATTCATTATAATTTGAAAAAAACAAAACGGTATTGAAAAGTGGTTTGATACTTCATCCGCAACACCTAATGAACTACCCGTTGCAGATGTACATGTAGACTTAAATTTAGGGGAATCTACCATACTGCGTCCTTTGAAGTTATTGTTCTGTACTCATTGTGCATCGGTGAGTAACAATTCATCAAGAAAGTGGATTAGGCCCAGTTTTAGTGATTTCTTCTTTGGTTATACGTCCCAAAGTAGTTCCACCTGCGGATAAATGTAGTCCTACAGTATTGCTAAGGTTGGGGCTCATCTGCCTTGTACGATCCGTACGTACATACCATGTTGGTTGATGCCGATCTTTTTTCATTCAATCCGCTCATTATATTTCTTGTACATTGTATAATTCTGTAGTTGCTTTTTTCCGAATCTCAACTGGAGACTTTTCGATTATTTGTGTCCCTTGATGGAATAATCACAAAACAACAAGGGGTTCAGGACCTATCAGTGATGTTGCAACCCTTTTCTTTGCAACGGCATCCTCTTCTTCGTGTGCCTATACTCCTGTCCCTGAACCTTCCTGTGTCTTACTTTCATCGGTGGACTTTTCCCACTTTTAGTACTTGTGTTTGCCCAGAAGTTTTGATGAAATTCAATTAAACTGTTCATGGACCTTTTTTTTCCCATCCACCTCCCCGCCGTACCTAAGGGAGACCCCATACCGGCGGACCACGGCCACTAAACTAATTCAAATGGGATGCAAGTTTAGGGGATCTTATTGTGCTTAACGTGAAAGGGAAGACCCAAGGAAGAAGGGAATTTTTTTTTAATTATTATTAATTTATCTACTCTAATAGGTTTCCCCCTTGCTGGTTAATCCTTTTGAACACACTTTCTAATAAATACAATATTTTAATAAATAAATAACAATTATGGGTACAAGGAGTAACCAACCCAGAATTAAAAGGTCAGGGAAACGCTAAGATTAACATGTAACAATATAGGAAGAAAAAAAAGAAAAGAAGGAAAGAACAAACTAATCAGGTACTTTGTCCACTATAGCTCGGACTGTTCATGGACCTATGAGTATAGATATTTTCTCATTTGGTTGTTCTTGTTGTTGTTTCTTATCTAATGATGTTATGCATAGTTTTTTCCGCTGTCTCTCTTATCATTTGGTGGAGGGGTCTAATCTTATGATTTTCTCCATTCCAGCTGTCGCATGTGCTCAATGCTCCAGTTCTTTCTTGGAATTTTTTCCCTCCAGTATGGCAAGAATTACTTTCAATTAATTATTTTTTTACTAAATGTTTTAATCGACAAATAAACTTCTGTATCTTGTAATTAAACAATTTTTCTATATTAGCAAAAGCATGGAAAAGTTAGTAAGAAGTAAGTAAGAAATAAGCTCTGCAATATATATATATATATATATATATATATATCCCACACATGTTATAACAAGTAGAAACATTAATTGAAGAAAACATAATTTAAAGAATTTGTATCTTTTTGTAACACGTGCGTTCTTTGCAATGGCACTCTTTCAAATTAAAAAAAAAGACAAAAAAAACTGTAGGGGCGGGAAATAAGGGAAAGATTGATGTCCTGCGAATGTGGTGATCCTCGGTATGAACCGGTTGGAAATTTTATAAACACCAGGGCGGTTACAAGTGCTAGGCACGGCTGCAATCTGAATACAATACGGGCGTTTAGCGGCCACAAATCTCCCGTCTCTCTTTTCCCTCGGCGGGGCTTTTCTTTTATTACTCGGCCTTGTTTCCGGTTAATTTACGGCTTATTTATGCCACCTCTGGCCGAGTGGAAGTGCCGGCAAGACGTAGATCACCGGCGCCTGGGGCTGATCCGAGGACGGTACCTCTAGAAGATAAATGGACTTTTGCCTTCCTCCCCCCGCACATCGGGAAAATACTTTACAATTCGGCACGAAATGTACTTAAGAGTATAATACTAATACTATTAAAATCATGCAACTAATAGGCTAAAACATATTGGGTAAAAGAGAAAATGATTTTATTAGAAAACTTCGGCTTACTAAAACTGATAAAATGTGAACCGTATGAATGTCATCTATATGATTCAAAATTCATCGGTTTGCTCCCCGCTTGTAATCTCAAAGAGCTTATTTCCAGAACTCTTCTTTATTCCTGACCAAATGTTCCGACTTTCGTCATTACCAATTCATTATAATCAACACAATTGTATTGGGTTGTCCGGAAAATAATGCAGGATTTTGGTATTAAACAAAAAAAAAGAAACTAGTTACTTTAAAGCAATGTTCTTTAATCAAAATAATTTCCAACGTGTTGGTAACTTATTAATTCCGTCTGAGTAGAATTCAGAATTTTTAGAATTGATAAAGTCAATAAATGCATTTTCCAGTTCCGTTTGATTTTTGAATATTATGTGTTGTAAGTAGTGGTCCAGGTGTCTAAAAAAATGGTAGTCAGTAGGCGAGAGGTCCGGAGAGTAGGGTGGGTGAGGCAAAGTTTCATAGCCAAGCTCCAATAATTTTTGTGACGTTACACGTGACACATGTGGTCGAGCGTTGTCATGCAACAAAATGGGCCCTTTCCGATTGACCAAAGAGGGCTTCATTACTGCCAATTTCTGATGCATGGTATTAATTTGGTTACAGTATGATTCAGCATTGATGGTTTCGCCAGGATTTAAGAAGCTGTAGTGTATTAAACCAAATGAAGCCCACCATACCGTAACCATTACCTTTTTTTGATGAGTTGGGGGCTTTGGAGCTTCTCCTTTGTCGAGCCACTGTCCAGAACGTCTAGTGTTATCGTAGAGAATCCACTTTTCGTCACATGTAACAATTCTGGCCAGAAATGGGTCATTTTTGTTTCGACAAAGAAGTGATGCACAAACATCAAAGCGCTGATTTTTTTGGCGATCGTTTAATGAGTGTGGAACCCAATTTTCGAGTTTTTTCACTTTTCCAATCGCCTTGAGGTGGTCAGCGACGGTCGTTTTACTGACTTTGAGTTGCTCTGCAAGTTCTCGAACAGTTGTTTTGGGGTTTTCTTCCACCACTGATCGCAGAACATCATCATTAAGAGAGGAAGGCCTTCCACGACCTTCTTCATCTTCAAGGCTGAAATCTCCCTCCCGAAATTTTTTAAACCACCTTTGCACAGTGCACTCATTAACACAACCCTCGCCCCAGACTTGGTTAATGTTTCTAGCCGTTTGGGCTCCGCTTCGGCCGAGTTTAAACTCGTAAAAGAAAATCGTACGAAATTCTCGCTTTGACATTATAAGGATGACTGAATTATTTCCAAGTAGCGGAATGCTACAGAGGTAAACAAACAATATCATTTGGAAGAGGATTAATAAGTGTTGACATTCATACAAATGAGTAATCCTGTAAACGTAAACAGAATATTTTATATAGATTTTTTTTAATGAAAACTTAAAATCCTGCATTATTTTCCGGACAACCCAATATAATCATTACTCCCACTGTATCGCAGTATTTGTGTCTTCTTTGATTTTCTCACGTATACGACTGTGTACAAGAAAATACTTACCACTACATACTCTTACTTTTACCTATTACCACGTCTTGAAATCATTATTTTAATGTAGTCCAATTCTTCTATGTGTTTTCTTTTTATCCTTTCCACTCTGGTGTTCTTCAAGGAAATGTTTTTGCACCACTCGTATTTACACTTTACACTGCTGACCTTTTGTTTATCGTCAATCAACGATGGAAAGATTCAAGTCGAGAGTCTACGTCATCCAGGTCTCTTACAGTGCCTCGTCAGCAAAGACACGCGGTCCACGTAATATCCCAGTCGTGTGCACAGTCTCGTCAGCAAGTACCTGATGCCCACGTCAACCCAGGTCATGTATTCAAGTTTTTCTTCAAGGTCCCGGAGTCCAACTTGATGTCTGAGCCAGGGTATAAGACTGGCCTACACAGGACAGTGTTAAAACGTTTAGTATTCCATTGAGGTTAATTTTCTTTGGGTAATTGCTTTCCTTTTGTTCTTTTGTTGATTGGAACGTAGGTGAACATCAAACAACCTAGAACAGGGATAAAGATGACTGACGATACTAGCTTTTTTTTCTTCTCTACACCACTTGGTCGCAAAATACATTTCATTTTAAGAATTTTTGATATGGGAGTTGTATTTTACATCGTCTTTTAATTTGATAATTCAAAACTCAATCTGATTTTGGTTCAACAGACAGTTTTTCTCGACCATCGACTGGTGGCTAACGGTTGTTCGACTTTTTTTAGTAGGCCAGCAGATTTTCTCAAGTTGTTTTGAATTAGTGATTTTGAACAATATCTAGGGATATCATATAAAATTTTCCTGCTAGTTAAAAGGACTCCTACCTGTATATCTTTGATAACATTATATTGATAGGTAGGGTGGGTCCAATTGGCCGATAAACAACTGAGTTCATCTCCGGCCCACCGCGTGTTTATACTTATTTTCCTTTCTTTTACGCCATATTTTTCAGCCTGCAGCTGTTTAAGCGTCTCAATATCCTACTGACATTCTCCTTCAGTATGAAAACTATGTCGATATTGTACATTATTTGTCTATTATTTGAACTTCAGGTTGTCAATTATATACATCAACGGTCTGACCGCATTTCACGATTTCTGAATAATTAAACGTAGTAGAGTGGGCAGATTCACGCCGCCAGAATGTTCTTCGGGGGCTGTGTCGAACCCACTCCATTCTCGCTAATAAATTATTTTTACTTTTACTCTCCAGACTCACACGCTCACTCCGGAGTATTCGATATTCCTCGAGGCGGGGATAAGCAACTCCTTCCTTTCATGCTAATAAATTATCCAATTTACGTTTTAGTGGCCGTTTGAAAAAAGTAATTCTTTCAATTAATTTTTCTTTTTATGTAAGGTCATGGTTGAGAGAAAAAAGCCAGTGTCATGAGCGGGATTCGAACCCACGACCTCCGGCTAAATACGCCGCTCCTCTACCACTATCGTGACTTAGATCTCGCTCGTGAAACTGGCTTTTTTATCTCTACCAAGACCTTACATAGAAAGAAAAATTAATTGAAAGAATTAACTTGGTCAATTGACCACTAAAACGCATAATGGATTAATATTTAATAAGTAAAAAAAGTTTCACTTCACTAAGCAGCTCCCCGTGTCCACTTCTTAAGTCGCTGAGAATCCAATCCCGATTACACGACGTTTAAAAATAGCAAAATAGGGAAGAATTCGAACGGTTGTAGGTTGAGATAGAGAGTTAGTGTCCCAATGGATCGAAGTCAAGATAGCTCAAGTGGTAGAGTAGCGGCGTATTTAGCCGAAGGTCGTGGGTTCGAATCGCGCTCGTGACACTGAATTTTTTTATCTCAACCAAGTCCTTACATAGAAAGAAAAACTAATAAATTATATTCATTCCAATCAATTAACATAAAAACAATGCAAACACTATATGCATATAAAAATTCCTATAGCCCGAGAAATATCTTGTTCTAATCCTAACAGGACCTTGATTCGACGATATATCAAAATATTGCCTGTAAACACTTCTACAATTGAAAATATGCCGAACCGTTTTTTTTTTTCATAATGGGCACCGACACGGTCCGCTTTCCGGCCAGAGGGTACCCGTGAGTTATTCATGTATGACCTATACGTAGTCTTTTTCCCTGGTGCTATTCTTACTTCTTATTTGCTCCCTTACTCATAATATTAATTGTGCCATAAAAATTTATGATAATATTATTTCTTTAGTCGTGAAAATCTGTTGAGTTGAAAAAATATTGGCTCGTAAAAAAGTGGAACATAACAGTGATGACTTAAATAACTGTTAATTTAACATTTAAGTTAATTTATAATCGATAATTTATTCCTGTTTAATAGAAAATTATAACTTTATGGCTTAAATTGCAGGAGCATGCAAGGCATGTGTACTTTGTTAATCATAGTGTTAATCCGTCATCCAGCGTAGCGTGCGATAGCCTTAACTATACTATTATACGTTGCTGTTATATTATTTCTGACATAATTTATTTTGGTACATTTATATGCAACAAAATTTAATAAATTTATAACAAATTAGAGAATGTTTTTCCAGTTTTTTTTCTAATCAGTCGCTCAAAGGTGTTGATGTGGGTCTGTGTGAGAGGAAGAAGATCCAATGTGGATCTGTATGAGAGGAATGAAAAGTCGTTATAATTTAACGCCAAGGGAGCTTCTCCTTTCATTTCCCATCAGAATTTGTATTCCCGTGCCAGGTGAGAACACGGGCGGCCAAGCAAATTCACCTGGGCTCCGGTCCCAATAAAGTTGCCGGCTTTTGAGCGGCTGATGGTTTCAATAACGTCGGGAAGACCGCTGTCAAATATAGATGGACTCATTTCCTTTTAAATTGAGTCTGAGGCTTTGATCGGAGAGGCTCATTGCATTTATATAGAAGTGGGTCCGAGGGTGTGAGGAGGCGTCGGCGGGTAAAACTTCGCCTCACACCTTATTTACTTTATGTTAACGCCTCGTCAAATACCCTATCTCATCTCGAAGAAAACCTGATCACACAAAGCGATTCATTAACTTAGCCTTGGTACACTCGTATAAACAGGAGCAAAAAAGGAAAGATCTCCCTTCCGATCAACTGGAATTTAAAGGCTATTCGCTAAAATGATGAGTTATCGACCTATCGTCTTATCTCCACGTTTCTATATTCACACAATCGAGAAAATTTACAAAGTCAAAGTTACCGGTGGACTTTTATGTACTTTGATTGATATCATTATCATTGACTGAATCTCGTAGGTTTCGTCCATATATCCATTTTCTCATCAAGTTCGTCTCTGTGTTATTTTGTCCATCGTTTCATTTTATAATCGTTTTGGCAATTTTTTTGTTTTTTCTCGGTGTATTAACAAAACACCAGTCAGATTTTTTTGGTGTTTTTTCGTCAGTTCGTTTTTATTATAGCAATTTATGTGAAACTCAGTGAAGTGTTTATTTTGTGTGTGTGTTTGTGTTCTAAATTGCTTTATTTCTTCATGCTATACGTACAACACTACATTCAATTAAAAGTCGCATTTGTAAACATTTTAATGTTAATATAAATACCAAATAAATCGTTCCTCACTGAATGGCGCAACACCGAAATAAGTTTAAGTAGTCCAACAGTGAAGGCGGAACCAATAATTGACCAATGCCGGTTCAGCATTATTTTAATGACTACGATAAAAATAATCTAAATTTCAAAATATTCACACTAAGTAAGCAAACGTTTTGATTTTTAACATAATCCAGGCTAGTTGTCTAAAAACTGATATAATTCTTTTATAAGTTGTTCGGTGAGTGTGAAATTTTCAGAACTCATACAGTAAGTGCGTGACCGTCTGGACCGAAACTTGCTCCCACGAACAGGACTTGCTTGGGATTATTTTGCACATGTACAAGTAACTTGCAATCTTACCATGGCCACATATAATTTGAGTTACTTATGGTTCAGGTAGAAGAGTTTCCATTCGAAGACGGCCAGCTATTGTCCGTAATAATTCTTTCGTTGATTTACTATTTTGGGTCTTGTTCTATTGTTCCTCCTTTTTTGCCAGACTAATCTGTTGCATAGTTTTTTGTACGTGCGTCATGAGCAAGTCGTAGTGGCTTGGTACTAGGGTGTCGTTGAGGTAGCTTTTGTAGTTGAGTTTGTTTTTTCATTTGTGCTGTCATAAGTTATGTTTTTTCTCTTATACTAGAACACTCTCTTTCTTCCTCTTTTCAGTCTCGTGGTTCACGGCAAAAATTTGCGAGATTTTTTTAAATAGAACGATATTCATTTACTCGTTTCTCTTCCTCTCTCCCTCCCTCTCTCTCTCTCTCTCTCTCTCTCTCTCTCTCTCTCTTTCTCTTTCTCTCTCTCTCTCTCGCTCTCGCGTCCTCTTATTCTGCCTCTGTATCATCTCCCCCTCTCACATTCTTCTTCAGTCTTCGTCTCTGTCTCATTATATCACACTAATCTTAAGCTCTCTCTCTCTCTCTTTTTTTTTCTCTCTCTCTCTATCTATCTATCTATCTATCTATCTATCTATCTATCTATCTATCTCTATCTATCTATCTCAGTAGTTCTGTTACTCTCTGTTTCTCTGTGTCAGTCTCTTTCTGTCATTGTCATATCTGTTTTTTTGTCTTAGTCTATCTCCCACTCTCTCGTTTTTCTCTATCTCTCACCAATTGTTTGTTACTTCCATTACTTTACTACTCTCTATTTTATCTCTTCGTCTCTCTCTCTATCTATTTATCTTTCTCGATCTCTCTTTCCCATTCTGTCTGAATCCATACATCTTTCTTCCCCTGTTGTCAGTAATTTCTGTGTTTACATATTTTCTCGCGTTCATTTTCCTGTGTCAACATATTTAATTACACTACATACAGCTACTTTCAAAATGATTCGCTTTTGATTTTTTAAAATTTCTTTTAGTATTTGGACTTACGTTCATCGCATGTTGATTGATCTTACGTGAACGTTGAATTGTTTTTTTTTTTTTTTAATCTTGGTTAAATCTTATGTAATTTTTCGTTAACTCTTTACATGCTTATTTTTCGTTTTTGCCAAAAGTCAATGTTATGTTTACGACGTCTTTCTAGGCCATTGGTTGTTTTTTATTCGTTTTGTACGTCCAAATTATACAATTGACTTTTTTGAGCGCAAGGTTAATGTGCCATCAAAATATCCGAGTATTTTCACTTTATTTTGTGGTAGGCTTTTTTATTACCTGCTTGTACTTGAAGTTAATGTGTTTTTAGATTTACGTTAGCTGTGCTGATAATTTTTATAATAGTAATAAATGAAATAGCTTATATTTGTTAACATTGATCCTTCGTGTTAACATTAAATTTTTTCTTGCAACATCTGCATTACCCAAGTTTGGTTTATTGCTTTCTGCCGTGTCGAAGGCGTCGGTTGGCGTGCCTGGAAGAAATAACCGGGCAAATTGTGTAAGAAAAAAAAGAAAGAAATTATCTGTTGTCCCCCCACCTTTTGCACCCGGCCAAAGCTTTCCTGAGCCTTAGGATTTAAATATTCAACAGTTGCCTATTTAGGGGAGTTATAGGAGCTCATTTACAAGTTAGGAGATTTCCAGGAGAGAGGAAAGTAGTGTTGTCAAAGAGAGATTACCGGCCTGTCCTCCCATTGGTGGATAAAAGAAGCCCCTAATGAATGCATATCGGCTTAAACTTGGAGAAAGCAAAGTAAAGAAAGAAGCCTTTAAGAAAATACTCTTAGCTCCCCTTTTTTCCTATCGGGCCTATGCTAATTCCCTCCCTCGGCGAGTGTCTCAAATTCAAATTCGGCCTTCTTTCCCTTTTTACCAAGTTTTCCTCTTTTTCTCTTGTTTTTTTATGCTACAAGTATAAAATACAAGAAACATTTATCTTTTACAAAACTCCATACGTGGAAATAAATTGAAATTGTTTTAAGAGAAAAACAAGAGAATGTATAATATTTTCGAAATATACAGCGAGAATTGGCAAAGTATTAAGATCGAGGAATACTAATTTTTACAAAGATAAAGCAACAATTAGCATTTACAAAAAAAGAAGATAAATACAGATTTTTCAGAACGACAATTGCATCAAATTGCATATAAAACGTACAAATTTAAAATAACACTGCGCCATTCTATTTATGTCTAATAAACGAACAATTTCGTCTGTATATCATTTAGACTTAACTTATTTTAATATCATTAAACCAAAATTTATAACAACGTAATTAATACTCTTTGTGTAATTTTTTTTACGAGAGTTCGCAACAGCAGAGGTTATATCAACCCTCAGGGTGCCGGTTAAAAAAAAAAAAAAGCCAATTTATAAGTATGTCGGGTGCCAATGCAAGGCTGCTAGATTCGAACCCGGGGCCTTTACTTTACAGTCATGAGCGCCGTTTTTAATTATTTCCTTTACTTAATTTCATCTAGTACTCTTTCTTCACAATGACAACTTCAGTGCAAACATTTATTGTGGGCATATGTCTGCGTATTTCAAACAGTTACCTGCGTAATATTGTGCAATTTACTTTATTTGTATGAAGAAACGGGTGGCATTATATATTTTGTAAAGTTAAATATTCGTTTACTACTGTTTTAAAGTGACATAATATTAACAGTCAAGCCTGTGACATATAACAAAATTTGGTAGATTGAACAAACGAAAAAGAAAGAATACTGACAAGAGTTAAGAAGAGAAAATATCGAAAATAGCAAAATAGTGAAAACACTAGTTACTGAGGTCTACTTGACACCATCAACAACTTTCTTTTCAACAACATTTTAAAGAAAAACGGCGCCGAGTAAAATTTGCTATTAACCGTATATGTTCAAGTTTAATTAATAATGCAAATACATATTCCCATTAACGTAAAAGTAAAGTCTTTCATGTGACTTTTAGTTCAGTTATGAGTTAGCTCATGTTGCAAGAGATACGACTCAGTCAACAAATTTAAATATTTTTTTTTGTAAAAAAATATACCAACTGACAAAAAAACAGCCAATTATACAGCAAAATTGTTAAAATAATGACATACATATGCATATGCCAAGTAAAGAAATTAAAGCCGATGGAATTAGACAAGGATCAGCCCTTGGCCCAATTTTATTCTTGCAGTACATCATTGATTTGTCTAACTTATCGCTGACTAGCAAAATATACTCAAAGACAAAAATAAACCGGACACTCGGGTTTTGTTGGTAGTTCAAACTATATGCATTTTTAACTTCTATTTACTTTTTATTTATATTAATTACAATATAGATCCGAGTATTAAACGAGAATATAGATCAGACATTCTTGATTTTGTTCGGGAAGCCGCGAAATCTGCTGTTTATGAAATTTGAAAAAAAAAACAGTAGAAAATATCGTACATTTTATGAGTATTAGTCCTTTATGAGGTGTAATACATATCTTGCTATATTAAAAAGAATGTTTTGAACATGAATGCAATTTTGTATGTGGTTAAATGAGGAGAAAATTAAGAAAATCGGTGTAACTACGTAAACATAGCCCTGCAACATTAGATAAAACTCATCGACCGATTGAATATGAATTTTTATACGTTTTACATTATATCATCGCAATTTTTTCTTTTATATTTATTTCGTTTTATTAAAGTAATAAAGTAATATCACTTGACACAGATAATACATATGTAACTAACACCGCAGACAAATGAATCTAATGGAACAAGAGTTTTTCTGTTTTATTTTAAATTATCCTGATTTTCAATGTTTTTTAAATATATCTACCTAACCTTATAATCTAATTTCCGGCCCCACTGGTGATTATATTTCATATTGTCGTTTTTCAGAACTATCATTTTATCAGCAAAGGTTCAATTAATCAACACAATAAATATATTTAGCCATAGGTAATTATATCATATCAGCATAATCTTCAGATCAAAATTAATAACCGATTTAAACCAACCGATCTGTCAAAAAAGTTTAAAGTCTAAAAAGTCATTTCCATTCAATTTATAATGTAATTTTATTATTTTTTAATAAACGAAATCAGGAATAACTGTTTTTATATTATCGTATGTTGTTTTTTTCTTCGAATGATGCAGAAATGATCTATTAATCTCGGAATTTATAAATAGTTCTAAAAAACGTTGTTCGAATGGATTTTATGTAAAGATCTTTCCGTAGATCATTACCTAGTATGAAAGAAGTTATCTTACTGTATTTGTAGAAATATTGATTTGTAGGCAAAAATGTTTCATCAATTAAGGTTTTTTGTTTGTATTTTACTTTGTTGGTGCTTGGTGTTCTGGCGGTGATTATATTAATCAAACTCTCCGATGTCAAATATTGTTTTTAGTTTATCGTTTTGTAAAAATAAAAAGGTATTTTTTTTCAAAAGAATGGAATAATATCTGAATACATTTTTTGATTAGCACGCAAAATATAAACATTTACTTCCCAGAGAGTGCTTGAGCGATTGGTAAAAATATATGCAATCCCTGATATTTTGTTAAAACTATCTTGTAATTTTCAAGAAGATACTTTTTTTATGCTGTGAAATTAGTTATCTCAAGATCCCGTCTAGGCTCTCGGTAAAAAAATTCGACTTATTGGAAATTCGAATGTTATTTGACTAACATACTTTTGACTTGTATTCTTGATAAAAACAATATTTATTTGATATTTCCATTTGGGTTATTTTTATATAATCAAATGTTAAAAACTTTTCATAACTTGGCACTAATTGAAGTGAGTGTGGATTTTAATGAGTACAGGTGAAATGGTAATAATTCTTATATCAACTATTTAATCGAGAATAATTTAAATTTAGAATTTTTTTCATCTCAACCAAGACCCATATAAAAAGTATGATTAATTGAAATAATTAATACAGTCAATTATTACTGCTAAATGTATGGGTTAATATAATTTTACTTTTTGTTTATCACTATATTTTATTCATATCTTTAAAATTTGTTATAGTTCCCAACGTACATGCTTACCCACGTCCAGATAAATTTATTGATTATGTATTTAAATAATATTTAAAAAAATTAATAATACAAAAATTATAGTTTGTAGGTAAGCCCGAAAATACGGCGCTCTGAGTAGGCTAATGACCCGCAATACGTTTGAATCGTGTGTTTAACATACTTCAGTCCCCGTGTTTTAAACATTATTTCTTAGCAATTTTGAAAGAAGTTCACTTTAAAAAAAATGTTGAAAATAAATATTTTTAAATTTTTAGCGGGGATGGGGGTGGTGTGAAGGAGTTTTGGTTTATTTGTTCAACGAATTGCTTTTTTGTGTTAATGTGAATCAGTTATTGATTTTTGCCATATTTTTTCTTTTTCTTCTCTGATTTTCTTATCGTAAGCAAGCGATATTGCTTTCCCGGTTGCTGGGAGTTTACTGCAGCCAAGACGAAAGGAGCGATGTGGGCGGCGATCGGAGGCGGGATCTGCAGGAGGCGGCTCCTGCCACGCCCACAGCACACGGATCCTCCCTGGTTCTTCGTCAATAGAAAAAAATATTTATTTTAATACAAAGGAGGACGTCTTAGGAGGGGATGGGCTCGTCGATATCTTGTGAAAATACAGGGGGTCAATGCGGTTCTCTCGGAACCTTGAAAAGAGAAAAATAACCGTCTGATGTCACGTTAGAAGAAAAACACGAAAAATTATTTATTACCCACAATTTGAATTTATCTCTTACAAGAGAACATTCCGATTAACATAATTTAAAATTTAACGATCTATCCAGTACGTTAAATATATAACCATTTTAGATTTGTTTGTAGATAGATCAATTGTAGAAATAATAGCCCCGAAAATACGGCGCTCCGATTAGGCTAATGACCCGCAATACATATAAACCATGTGTTTAACATACTTCAGTCCCCGTGCTTTAAACATTATTACCATTATTAATTATAAGGTAGCCACAAAACTTGCCTTTTAAATTTTATCAAGCAATCAAGTAAACACTACTTGTGATGTGTGGTACTTAGTGATCATTAGTTAATGGTTATTTGGAGTTCGTGAGGTGGTTTGGTGTGACGTAGATTTAGAAAAACATTTTCTTTTTCGTGCCAACGTTTCGATCTTTATTGAGATCATCTTCAGGGCCTGGGATTTATAAACATTGTTTAAATTATGCAATGTTTATAAATCCCAGGCTCTGAAGATGATCTCAATAAAGATCGAAACGTTGGCACGACAAAGAAAATGTTTTTCCAAAACTACGTCACACCAGACCGCATCTTACGATCTTCAAATAATCTCTACTTGCGATGTTATATATATATATATATACGTTATATGTTATTTATATTATATACGTTACACGAAATGTCTAATAATTAAAAAAAACTTATAACTTAACTTTTTCACCAAGTCATAAAAGGTCGGATATTTTGTTTGAAATTCTTTTAAAACGAACATGTTATTACATTTCATGTATTTTTGAACGCATGTTAATTTAATAAAATCTATATACAAATTGTTTAAAATCAATTGCGACTAACTAGGCGGACGTGAAACTATGAAATCAAAACCACTTCTGATTTTACAACTTGTACATCGTTCATTCGGTAACGCCACGAATAAACTAAACATAAATTAAGTCCATAAACAGCCAGTTTTTAAGGAAGAAATATAAAGTGTACTGTACTTGTTTTTCTAATGCCAAAATAGTTGTAATTTCGCCTTTATTTACGCTTGTTTTCCTTTCCCATTTTTAGAATACAGTCGAAATCATTGAAGTTTAAAAAAATAGGATTACTTGTTCCCGACCGATTTTCATAGAATTTAATGTCCGGATGTAAGAACATGATTAGTGAGAACGTACCGCTCTTAGTGAGTAAAAAACTCATTTTAGGGGAAATAAATCGCTTATAATAAAATCCGGTCTAATTTTACCAAGAAAATAATTTATATAGAGTGCCGTTATTCTTTTCTCTTTTTGTCACAGTTGTTCAAAGAAATGTGCAAAGATGAAGGTTACACGGCCAAAGTTTTACGTGTGAAATAAAATCTATATAATTTCGAGATTGCAAAATCGGGGAAAAAATTGAGAATTGGTGAAGGAACTAGAGGTTAGTCATGTGAATATTTCAAATATTTTTAATAATTAAAAGTAGAATAGGAATAGGACTGGCTAAACTAAAAAAACTTCGAAAAAGTCCACATCCTGGCCCAAAAGAGTGCCAACATTCCGATGAATGGACCGATTTTACAAACCAAAGCAAATGAAGTTGAAAAGATCTTTAAAAAAGACTACTATTGTGGCGGAAAGCTTTCAAAAGAAATATTACGTTTGGGAAAATTTAATTGCAGTGTAAAAATTAAAATTGTTAATGATCCGAATATGTAAAAAACCAAGGCTATTTAAAAATGTAAAAACTTTGCAAAAATTCAAATCTAAAGATGGGAGACATTTTAAAAAGTGGTTGCAGAAATGGAACAAAACAATTATAAAAGAGAAAATTCTTCTTCTTCTGAATAGCTGCCCAGCCATCCACTCAATCTTGTCAAGCGACTGAGAACTTTTTTTCCTCCAAATATAACGTCGAAGCTACGATTGATGGGGCAGGGCAGTGAAAAACTCGGTGAAAGTTAATTTCAGAAATCATTTAGTTTTACAAATCATCAACGGCATTGAAAAAACAGAGAACCGAAGTTCTCAATACTGGATGGTATCATGACGGCAAATATATGGAATTGTGTAAAATCAACGATTTTGAATTGTTACCGATATGCTAGATTCGGGGTTGACAATTATTCCATTTCTGAAAATCGATTCGATATTGAAAAACCACTCGAGATTTTCTTATTGATTTTCTTAGACTTGAAGATTTCGACTGGAATCTTACAACTCATGGGAATATAACGGATGGAGAAATCGTTGCAGATATAAGTGAAAACGTTCCCTACGAATTTTCTCACCCAAGTGTTAAAGACATGTTTACAGCGGTAAATAATGTTGATAAATTTTTGACTTGCAACAATGATTTTGCAAAGGATTCGATTCTAAATACTGATAAAGATCTTGTCAATGCATTTTATTTTCAAAAACAAAGTGATATTACTGAAAATTTTTCTGCAAACCAATGAATTTTTTATCGTCTATACACGTCAATAACTTTACTCTTTTTTTCATATTTTATTACATAAAAAAATATCCATTATTATTTTTTTCGGAAGTTTGTAAACATGCCGTATAAATTTAACGGACACTGTATTAAATACACAATAGTATATATTTAGTACAGTATGCATTAGAAAAAATTTCTATCAAACAATTCTATGTAGATGCAATAAATTTAGCAATCAATTTCTTGTTGGTTTGAACGTTTGATCTGAAACCTCGTTTTCATTTCTCTACAGTTGTTATATACATGACATGCAAATGCATTTCCAGCATCTTAAAATTTATTTTCTGACGTAAGAATTTTCGGCTACAAAAACCAATTTCTTAAGTCAGTATATTTTTTAGATTCACTACTTTTTGTGCTCCGCTTGGAATTAATATCTTTCAATTAATTAAGGTTTTTAGTTAAGATAAAAAAGTCAGTGTCACGAGCAGGATTCGAACCCACGACATTCGGCTAGATACGCCGCTACTCTACCACTTGAGCTATCGTGACTTCAATCCACTCGGACACTAAGTTCCCATCTCAACCCCACCTTTTTGAATTTTCCAAAAAAGGAGGGAAAATAATTTTCCTATAGTATCACAGTAATGAAAACTTTCTATCTAAACGATTGAACCTGGAACAATGTCAAGAAAATACTGGGTAATACTATATACTAATCCATTTATGTTTTAGTGGTCAATTGACCAAGTTACTTCATTCAATTGATTATTCTTTTTATGTAAGATTTTTTGGTTGAGGTTAGAAAGTCAGAGTCACGAAGTCATTATAGCTCAAGTGGTAGAGCAGCGGCGTATTTAGCTTTTAGCTTACTTTTTAAGAAAGCGTGAGAGGGAAGGAGAAAGAGAGAGAGGAAGAGAGATGGATTGACATAATTATACATAGATGCATAGATAGAGGAATAGATAAAGTAATAAAGAGAGAGATAGAATAGGGAGAAAAAAGAAGTAAGAGAGAGGAAGGGACAGAGAAAGAGGGAGAGAGAGGGAAAGAGAGAGAGAGAGAGAGAGAGAGAGAGAGAGAGAGAGATGTGAGACACTGAGATAAAGATAGGGAAAAGAGATATGATTAAAAAATCTTTTTAAGTAAGATTTTGGTTGAAATGAAAAAGTTAGTGTCACGAGCGGGATTCGAACACACGACATTCGGCTCAATACGCCGCCGCTCATGACTTCGATCACTCGGACACTAACTCCCCCTCTCAATCTACAACCTTTCTAATTTTCTTTCCTAAAAATGGCAAAAAGGAGGTAAAATTCAAAAGGTGGGGTTGAGATGGGGAGTTTGTGTCCGAATAGATCGAAGTCACGGTAGCGCAATTGGTTAGAGCGGCTGCGTATTGAGCCGAAGGTCGTGGGTTCGAAACCCGTCTCAACCAAGACCTTAGATAAAAATAATAATTAACTGACGTAACTAATATGGTCAATTATGACCCCTAAACAAGTATGGCTTTATACATTTTGTTATTAAATTGTAAATTGAACATGAAAACAAGTGATTTATTAATTTATTCAATTTTGTTCAGGATATCTTCTTTACATAGGGTTTTCTAAAGACTGATTTTACATAATTTGTGTCATTAAGGTAGGGAAGTCATATTTAGTTAATGAGTAAAGACAGTTTTAGTGGTATTGTCCAAAAGTGTGTATTTATCGTGATTAACAACAATAAGTTTCTCAGAGTAAGTTGGAAAGAAGTTACTAGTGGAGTAGAACCGCTCGACTTCGAAATTACCATTTTCCAGATCGAGTCTGCGGTTTGTTCTATTTGGCAACAAGTGCTGTTGGCAGATGCCGGCCTCCCCTCGACAACTGCCGATCCGAATTCATCTCAATTACGCCATCCGCGGCTCGCATAGTTTCGCTCGTAGCCCCCTCAACACGATGACGGCGCCGTGTGCCTCCGCCTTTATTACATGTCAATCATAACCGGTTCCGCGTTACAAGGGTTTCCGCTTTATTACAAAACGTTTCGCCGCAACCCTCCCACAGGCGCAGATGTAATAATAAGGCCATGTCCTGTAAAGATTATCTCATCTAGGAATTTCATAACTGAATTTTTCTAAGCGGTTTTAATTGTGAGAAGGTCTACATATAAAATAATAAAGCACTCTCTGAAGTAAGCCTAAAGAACACAGCAACTGTTGCATTTGGTTAATATATGTTAGTTGATTGATAGACCATTGGGAAAAGTTATAATTTATAATCTTACGTCTTCCAATTTTTACATCTTCTAATTTACCAACGGCCCCAAACCCCACGAGGATGAATAACTGATGAAGGAATGTTTGGCCAGCGAGAACATCAGTCAACAACGGTTCTCGTGATGTTATTGTTTGTTAGGAGGTGGATTAGGGACGGCGTACGGATATTTGTACAGGGTACACCGCCCACCCTCTGCGTTCGTCAGGCGGCCGGTTCGCATCCAGTCTAGCGTAACCCCGGGCCCGACACCGTTGGAAAAATACAAACAACGCGGGTATTCAAGCAAGAGAAAGTGTTGAATTTTAAAAGACGAACTTGGAAAAATACAAATGTAATTTATCTTGCCTCAAGGAGCCAAAGAGTTCGTTTAATACGCATGTGGTTTAGGTAATATTGAAATAAAAAACAAAAAAAATTGCGTCTTGAAATTTTTTATTTAAAGATGCCGAGTTCCTAGACTTTGAGAAGGCGTTTTACGAAATCTGGCATATAGTATTAAAAATCGAAATGTAAATCTTACGTAGGACGAAATATCTCTACGATATGCTTATCTCGTTTCTGACCGATTAGATATTCGATTACTATTATTTTAATTGTCCCTGAGGAGTACCCCTTACAAAGTTAAGATATTACATAAACAAAAATAAACCATAATATATAAAATCACTCTTTGTAATATATTAAATCATCATAATTATTTATAAATTTACTCAATGTTATAATTAATGTAAATTATTACAATACGGCAAAATATTATTCAGTTACGTATTTAATATTTGCTCCGGATATAGTTATGTATTAGTTAGATTTTACACTATTTTTATTTGTATATTAATAATGACTAATCGGAGATAGTGAGATGCGGTCTGGTGTGACGTAAGTTTTTTTTAGGTTTTAGAAAACATTTTCTTTATCGTGCCAACGTTTCGATCTTATATATATTACACAGGGCGGGCAACCAGGACCCGAGGGGTTAAAAGCCTGAGTAGGCCCGTACCCCATCCCTAAAAGGTCCGGGACCTGGTCGGCTCACGAGTCCTGCATAAACCTATTGGACCTATTCACAAACCCCAGGATTTTGGACCATTTTATCCTGGGGAGTGTTTTGGTTATGTCCTCTCCTTCGAAAGTATTAAATCTTTCCCTAGCATACCTATCGCATTCTGCGAGGTAGTGTCGGGCCGTTTCTTCTTTTGTTTCGCAGAAGCGGCAGAAGGGGTCTGGTAGAGTACCCATTATGAAGAGGTGTCTTCTCAAGGGGCAATGGCCCGTTAGGATACCTATCAGCCTCCTTATTCCCCTCCTAGAGTTAGAGAGTAGCCATTTCGTTTCTTTAGGTTTGATTTCCTTCAGAAACTCCTTCGATTGCCTGCATCCTGGGGACATATTCCATTCCTTAAGGAATTGTTTCATGCCCAAGCTACCTATACTCTCTTTTGCTGTGCTTAAAGAGTGGGGTAATACCGGTTGTGGTCCGACGAACTCAGTATTTGATCCTTCCTTGGCCAGGCTGTCCGCCTCCTCATTGCACGTTTCGATCTTTATCGCGATCATCTTCAGGGCTTATAAATACATGTAGGATGTGAAAAAAAATGAATTTATACGATGGTAGAAATTTTAGATTAAAAAAATCACATCCTACATGCATTTGTAAAATTCAAACAATGTTTATAAATCCCAGGCCCTGAAGATGATATCTATAAAGATCGAAACGTTGGCACGATAAAGAAAATGTTTTTCTAAATCCTACGTCACACCAGACCGCATCTCACGATCTCCGATTAATCATTGACTAACGGTCACTAAACACCACACATTAATAATTACCTTAATAAAGTGAAAGACCGAGTTTTTAAAATTTTGCTTATTACCTGGGGGAAAACACGCAAGAACACGTAAATGGAATTAGTATTGTTTATCAAAGGGAGATAGGAATTAATTTTCTTTTAAGACCAAAAAATAGATTTCTCAATAATATGGTATAGATCTTCTGGCGCTTTAAGATCACCTAATTTTGATTTGAAATTTATTGAATAATCTTATTAAGAATTTTTTTTGATTAGGTAGAGAAAGAGAGAGAGAGATTGGGTGACAGAGAGATTGGATAAGAAAAAGAGGGAGAGAGAGAAATAAAAAGTACTACAAATAATAATAAAAACTATAGAGGAAAACTTTAAAAGAAGAAAGATAAAAGATAAGAATGAGATCTAGAGTGATATAGAGAATTAAAACCGTAGAGAAAAAATCGATTAAAGGAACAGAAAAGAAGATACAGAAACGAGGTGGTAAAGAGAATGTGAGTGCTATAAAAGATTAAAAAAATGTTTAGAGAGATTGTGGCAAAAAAGCTGAAAGGAGAGAAAAAGAAAAAGAGAGAGAGAGAAATAGATGAAAAGAAAGAAATTGATACAAATAATGACAAAATATATCAAGGAAAAACTTTGAAAAGAGAAAGAAAGAGACAACAAGACAGATAGATTAATAGAAAGAATTTTTAAAATATATTCCAGAAAAAACGGTTAAAGGGAGAGGGAAAGAGAGTAGATGCAGAGAGAGAGAGGGAGAGAGAGGGGAGGGAGAGAGATAGATAGAGGGAGAGAGAATGAGAGAGAGTGTGAGGGGGAGGGAGATAGATAGATAGATAGATAGAGGGAGAGGGAGTGAGAGAGAGAGAGAGAGAGAGAGAGAGAGAGAGAGAGAGAGAGAGAGAGAGAGAGAGAATGAATGAGGGTGAGGGAGAAATATTGAAAGAAAGAATATAGTAGTCATTTATGTACATGCTATTATATAAATTGTATTGAAAAAGATAAACTTATTTTGCATAATATTTGGAGTAAAAACTAATATTTACTATTAGATTATAGAGTGAACTATTATTTGTAACTATCAATCGTCTGATTAATCTTTTTTAAAATCTTCCTAGGTTTTTCCTTTTAATGTCTGTTGCATTAATCAATATAATTTTCGTTTGCTTCTCTAAGCATCTTCCATTTGGAAAAAACCTGTTAAATTTAGTAAACTTATTACTATAATTATTCTTTTTGATAAAATTTATTTCAATCGAATTTAATATTTACAATATCAAATATAAGGAATGTTAAGATCTTCCTGCAGTATATTCTGTCCTAATTATTCAGGAATTAAACTAATTAATCTTTTACAAATGTTAAGTAGTGCTAATCTACAAAAAGTGCACACCTGGGCTTCTTCTGCATTTATCGATTATTTGATTTCTATGTAAATCCTTTATGAGAAACTCATTCGTTTCATCATACAAATCAATAATACCGAAAGTAATGTGTTAATTAAGTGGTGGGCTGAACCGACAGCCGGCCTATATCGCATTTGCTCCGTTCGGCTCAGGTGGCGTGCCGGAGGTATTGCATTCGTGTGTATTGTTTTCCGCCCCCCAAGTTGTTTTCGTGGGAAATCCGTGTAATCTGAGGGATTTACATAGTTTTAAGAAAGCGGGGAAAACGGTGTATGGAGAGGAGTCCGGAGGCAAGGGGACTTTCCTCACTTTATATGAATCATCTTATATGCATTTTCGAACAAAAGTAGAACCCAAGTCGTAAAAGTTCCCATGTAAATAAAACATATTTCACTTTGATAATAAGGTGATACATTTGTATAACATACATTGTTATCGCTGACAATTAGCAACAACTCTCTCAAAGAATATTTATAAAACACAGTAATAAAATCTTTATTTATATTAACCAATAATAACAGTTTTTCTACCAAGTAAAACCATGTTTTTTCCGTATCCATTCACAAATTATATTTTCAAGTTTTCTTTTGTAAAAAAAGTTAGCAAGATAGAAAATGTACTTTGGTTATATCTTCAACAATGTTCAATAAATTCAATTATGTCAACTCATTGCCGCAAAGTTCATTTTCCAACCCTGCAAGAGACCCAGGATTCCAATACAAAAACAGGTTCCAATAGATTACCATAGGGGAGAGGGATAGAGATAAAAGAGGCAGCCACAAGGCCATCTGCTCCTCGACCTGAGTAGATCTATTATGCTCCTCTGTTTTCTATAACTAACTGGCTACCTTCAGATTGTCAATCAACCTCCATAGCCTTACCGGCGGTTCCTTAGTGTAGGATCTTACCTACGGTTTTTCCTGCCCAAGGTGCAAGACCCTGTACAGGACTTCACAGAAGCATAAATTGTGTTCTGCGGTCTCCTCCTCTTCCAAGCAGTATCTGCACAGTGTTTCTCCTGTCAGTACTCCCATCCAGTGCATGTGCTTTTCTAATTGGCAATGCCCTGTCAGGAGTACTTTAAACAAAACCGCGGCAGGAGCGGATCCGGCAGTTCTTACGCTGGAGGAGTCCCAATGCTCTGGGGTTGCCTTCTCTATCTAGGGAGCTCGGCGGGACGACCCTGGCTGATGTATTTCGGCCACTTGAGGTTACCCTATCCGAGCGGCACACGGTTTGGTGCTTAATGCAGCCCCATCCACAAGGAATGAACAAGCGGAGAGTGAGGTCCGTCTCGGCTTCTCCACCAAAACTTGCGGCTGTAGCACCCATCTAATCGTGAGCGGAGGTGCGTCATCTCTCATCTTGAGAATTAAACGTCCGGTAGGGCCGAAAGGTTAGGTACGGTCGTTAATGATCCTCATGTCCTTTTAAGGGCTAACGAGAACATAAGGAAACCTAATGCCCTGTCAGGAGTCCAACCAGAATCCTGGTTCGGTTACGGTTGCCTTCCAGTAATTCTTTTGTAAGTTTTGCAGCTGACCCATCTAAGAATTAATTCGCGTGCCGCATGCCTGTGGTTTTATTTCACCAGATTTTGGACTTATTAAGGATCCATTCGAAGATGTATCCTCTTTTGTGGTAAGATGCTAGGCCAAAGTAGGGTTCAGGACTTATTGGGTCCATATTGGCCAATATGTCGACTTTTTCGTTGCCTTTATGGATAACAAACGATCCAACATGATTGAGTGTATGGAAAAATCGAACAACGGTGTGGAAGTCCTGTCTCCTATGTCGACTAAAATGACATACCGGAAAAAAATCTTCTATTCAATCACATTTTATCAATTGATATTAATGATAATAGATGATTAACCTAACAAGTCGAAGTTTCTATGGCAGCGGCAAAAGCTATAAATAATGAAACCCATAGGTGCTGTTATCGACAGTACACGAAGACCTACAAGAGAAAAAAACCGAGGTACGACACCTCAAACTCGAGGTAGGCAAAAAGCACCTTGTCACATAATAGTCACAGTTTTCTGCACTTAAAATTATTAATCCATTCCAAATTATAATTATAGGAATTGTAACGTTGCATTAAATATCAACTGTAGATATAGAAATAAAAAATAAAATATGTACATGCACATATTTATATTTATCTAGTTGTTATCATATGATATTAACAAATATCTTTACGAAATTGTGTAATTAGAAGGGGTAAAAGACAATAAAGGGGAGGAATAGGAGTTTCTTCATTTTAATAAAGCCAACGAATTTCAAACCTTCAAAGGGGTAAAATTGGGGGCGCATGAAACGTGATGTGAAGAGGTTCGGAGGGCGGTGGCGTGAACGGGGGTTGCGGCGGTTGGGCCCACTTGTCCTCAGGTTTTAATTACAGAGGTTGATCAGAGAGAGCAGGAACCAAAGCCCGGCAGCTGAATATTCAACAGGCCACACACCAACTCTAATTATTTGGGCCAAGTTTGAAAGCTCGCATCGTTTTCCAAGCTAACCCTCTTTCAGTCTGGAGGAGCCGGTTATTAGGGCAGACAACCCTGAAATTAATCTCGCCCAGATACCGGGAATTAACACGTACAACACTCTCCCCCGCCGGCGACGAGCCCTTCACCTATTTGCATTATAAAGTTTTGTTAATGCTGGCGGAATTTACATTTAACAGCTCTGTGACTCACTTAAGATTTCTCGACGATTTGTTAAAAGTAAATATTTCAATCTTTACTCCTGAGGGGAGATTTGATTGTGGCGCTATTTGAAGAAACAATAACAAACTAGGCTTAAATCCTGTTTAGTTAAACTTATTGAATTATTGGCTAACATGGGGTGGTGCGAGAATTGGTAAAATGCAACTAAATTTTTCTGTTACGTCTATTGTCTCTGTGGTTATTTTACTCATAACCAAAAATGAAAACATATTCATGACAAAAACCCCGAGAGAATGCAAGCTTTTATTTCTTTTCTAGTTTCCCATGAGCCAAAATGTTTATCTGACTGTCCAGTATTGCCGCATACGAATAGGGACCTAGCTAAGTTCAAAGACACTAATGAATGTTTTTTAACAGCTTAAGGAGGCTGAATTGTACAGTGCAAACTGTTTTTAATTTGAAATCGTTCACTAAATTATTCCCGAACATTCTTTTTTGAAAAAACGAAATCTCCAACTTCTTCAACTAACCACCAATTTATTTATTGTTTTTAATTTTTGTAATTTGCCTTTGTTAAGACATTTATGACTGGAGGGATTAATGATGTCTGCAGTTTTGTTTTTATTCGTTCAGTCGCTCGTCGGGGCTTAATGGACCAACCAATGATTGAGTCCGTCATCTGAAGTATATCATCCATCGACCAGCTCTTGTCGGCCTCTCTTCCTATTACCTTCAACTTTCCCGATGAGTACCTTCTTCTGTAGGTTACCCTGCATTCTCTTTATTTAGCCAAAGAACTTCAGTGTTATTTTTAATATCATTACCTGAAGTGAGAAGTCTGGGTTTCATGATCAAATATGGACTAGTTTGATTTTCCTGCAATACTCTAAGATTTTCCTTCAACGCCGCAGTTCAAAACCATCTACATGTTCGCTCAGTTTTCGTTAGGCTCAATCTCTCGCAGCCATAGGTGGAAATACCATCGTTTTATCTGTGCAGACCTTTGTTGTCAGTGTGATGTCTCTGCTCTTACCTTTTTTATCGACATTTGTCATTGCTCTCCCTCCCGCCCCCCAAGAAGAAGACTTCTTCAATGAAATGATGAATGGTGGAGTGAGTGCGGTGTTCAATTCTTTTTAACAAGATAGTTCCTACTCACAGTAAGAATTTCGAGCTTTTATCTCATCATCAGTTTGAAGGAGTTCTACAGCCACGTCTCTCGACATGAATTGCAAAAGTGAACCCGCCGATACCCCGTCAACGCGACGTTCCAATGAGAAGCTGGTTTTTAATGCCGCTCAATTTTGAACGTCTATTTCGAGCTTTTACCTCATCATCAGGTTCAAGGAGTTCTACAACCACGTCTCTCGACATGAATTGCAAACGTGTACCCGCCGATACCCCCGTCAACGCGACGTTCCAATGAGAAGCTGGTTTTTAATGCCGCTCAATTTTGAACGTCTATTTCGAGCTTTTAGCTCATCATCAGGTTGAAGGAGTTCTACAACCATATCTCTGACGTACCAATGAGCAAAATATGTAATATATTCTAGTTATAAATAGTTATTGGCTGAAACAAAACTGGAAACACATTTATAAGCAAGAATGAAGATCAATCTAACAATAAGTTCTTAATAAGGTTATGGTTATTAACTTTTTATTATATCGTAAATTTAACAGTAAAAAAACCTTAGAAGGATTTATTGTTGGAGAGTATTTCCAAATGCGATGAAAGAATTTTAATAATTAGAGTATTTTCTTTGTTTTTGGTGTTGGCTGGATTTTCGATTGCACGACTTCCAGTTGTGACCAACACTTGGAGGATACATTCAGTCAAATGCTCATAAAATGCCTAGAAATAAATTGAAAATGTATGGAAAAAATACAATCAATCAAAACTCGATTTCAAATACTTACTTTGCCAGCAAACGCGAGAGGATTGGTTCCACCTGTTAAATCGGTAAAAACATTGTTGATTTTATTCCTTTCATAATCCCAGTTGTGGTTCTTTAAGAAGTTTTTGCCCTGGCTTGTAAATAGCCAGTTGGAATTCGAATTCGAACCGATTCGATCTAGCCAAAAGTAAAACCAGCACAAAAACAAATACAGAAATGAGAATATGCTACAGTAAAACATATGACTTTGAGTTGACGTGATTATTTAATGAAACTGCAAAAAATTAATTAGATAACTGGAAAACCGAATAAACAAATTTAAGACATTTAAGACTAGCACTCTAATAGGGGGGCCGCGGTAGCCGAGTGGTTAAGGCGTCAGATTCTCGGCTATTAGATCCTGCGGTCGTGGGTTCGATCCCCACCGTCGCCTCTGGACTTTTTCTGACGCCTAAGGGGATCGGTGGCCGCAATTGAAAGAAATTGACACGGCACACTTCAATGGAAGGAGCGGGATCGGATCTCAGCGACCCTGAATTTGGTCCCAACCCTCTTCAAAAATGAATTTCTTCGATGGAAGAACACCGGTACAACGGGGGCTCAAGTTCACATTTGTGTTGCGAGCCCCCCTCCAAAATATGGAGCCAGGGATAAAGTACAATAAGCTGTACAGCTCAGCTGCAGTGCTCAGGAGGGAACTCATCCAGTCCCTGGTATCCATTGTAAAAAAAAAAAAATACTAATAATGGGGGCGTCGGTGGCCGCAACGGTTTAGGCGTTGATACGGCGCTCATATCTATAAGGTAAAGGTCCCGGGTTCGAATTCAGTGGTTCCTGCATTCGAACCCGACGTACTTACAAATGTTTTTTTTTTTTTCAAAAACGGGCACCCCGAGGGTTGATACAACCGGGATAAGATCATTACCATTAGTCACTTACTGTGAGTAGGATTGAAGACATCTTCTATTTTCCTCGTTTCAGTCTACGTAACTCCTTACTAAAAATACCAGGTCTTTTTTATTATTTTTATTATTCAGTACCTTCAAAGTTATAACTTTCAAAGCTACTCTTTTTGGGGGTAAAATCGTCGTTTAAAATTTCGTTAGCTATTCGTCAAATTTCCTTTTTGACAGATGGAAGGTTCAAATTTTGGTTCCTTTTTATAAATATTCTCGTATGGGTTGAAATCTTTTTCGTGATTTTATGATTGATTTATATGCTTTAGACATTTTTGAAAAACCAGATTTTTTTCAACACTAAACACTTCATTTTCATTCTTTAAAAAAAAATATATTTTTTTAATTATTAAAAGGAAGATGTTAAATAACGTAAAGATTGCCCAAACGACGGCAACCCGTTTCTGCCCCCGGGTGGGGGGTAACAAGTGTATTTTTGTGAACCGTACCCCATGATAATGTTCACGGTCGGACGGTGATTGAAAAATACCAAAAGGGGGCCCCCCTCAAAATGAGATACAAGCAAAACAGACATTCTATACACTTGGACGGAACTGTAAATATGAGCCCCGCGGATGGAAAATTGTTTTTCTTTTTGTGCCCGGCGCGGTGAACACGGCCCCTCGAATCGTCCGGTTTATTTTTACGGACGTTGTGCACGAAATTAATTGGTTTTTAATTTGAATAATAACGATAATGAAATGGGCTATTGCAGACTTCATTATCGAAAAATTCCTGCTGAATACGAAACGGTGCAAAAGCGAGCGCTCGTCGTTAACAATTTTAAATTTCAATAAATGATACGAAAGAGAGTGATGGAGAGGGGGTGAGAGAAAGAGAGCGAGAGAGAGAGAGAGNGAGAGGGATAGAGAGAGAGAGAGAGTATTTACTGTTGTGCATTAAATTATGATGTTGCCTTCCTTCCTTTTTATTTGGTTAGCTTTCCCTTTTATTTTATAGACATGGCAAGGATAATGATGAACTGAACAACCTTTTTTCCTTTCTATTATTTTTATTTGTCCGCAATGCATTTCGGGGCCATCTTCCCGACCCCCTCTTCATGGTTCCTTAATTAACAATTAAATTTATTTATATTAGATAAATAAACACATTTTAAATTGAATACAGTACACCAATTTGGCACTGACCTTTGGGGAGTTTATAAAAACCTCAACCTTTTTATGTCTACCAAACCGCTACCGGCCTTTATCTTTACCACAATGTTACGCAGTAATAAAAATGGGTGTATTGACAAGTTTTTTTCCTAACACCATTTTATCTAAACTTAAACATAATATTTTCTTTTTAAAGATGAGGTGATGTATCGACCTGCTGTTGAACAACTTGGAAAAAAGGATCTTCGGTGAGGTCACGACAGAACGATAAATCTTTAAGTTTTTGACGAGATTTCGACGATTTTATCGTCATCATCAGGGCCTATATATTTTAGGAAAATATCACAGTTAGAACATCTTGAAAACTTTCAATTAATTAATCTGTATTTAAGGTATTTGTTGAGATAAAAATATCAGTGTCACATGCGGGATCCGAACCCACGACCTTCGGCTAAATACGCCGCTGCTCTACCACTTGAGCTATGGCTTGGTGGGTTCGAATCCCGCTCGTGACACTGACTTTTTTATCTCAACCAAGACCTTACATAGAAAGAAAAATTAATTGAAAGATAATATTTGGTCAAGCGGACCACGAAAACTAGTGAAATCTTGAAAACTTTAACACTCATCAATTTAAAGAAAGAAAAATAATTATATTTGTAATATTTTTTAATGATATAACATGTTCTAACTGCGATATTTTCCTAAAATAAATAGGCCCTGACGATGACGATAAAATCGTCGAAAACTCGGCTCAAATTTAGAGAATTGTCATTCTGTTGTGACCTCACCGGAGATGCTTTTTTTCAAAATTTCCTTTTTATTAATAATAAATATTAAAAATAAAAGCTACTAAACAAACTGAACAGGAAGTAACAAGTATTATAATATACTCATACATAATAAAACATACGTAAATGCACACTATTCTAGAGACGGAAACAATATTATCTTTGGTTTGAGACCATTATTGATAAATAATTATCATAAAATAAATTATTTAATGTACATCCCAAAAATAATAAATAAAATTACATACAT
The DNA here is from genome assembly GCF_000648675.2 of Cimex lectularius. Taxonomy (NCBI): domain Eukaryota; kingdom Metazoa; phylum Arthropoda; class Insecta; order Hemiptera; family Cimicidae; genus Cimex; species Cimex lectularius. The sequence goes on along the minus strand of NW_019392841.1, from coordinate 308,903 downwards.
AATACACATTTACATAAATGTCAGAACAAGTATATTCATGAATAAAATAATGATATTCAATAAATACTATTAAGGATATAATGAATAATATTATCGCTTAGATTTTGTAAACGTGTATCTTCTGTTTTGGGCTCAACCCTGAATTCGGAGAACCGAAAACAAGGTCCCAGAGGTTTTCTTATGATCGGACCTGACTACATTAATTTAATTAAATGATCAGGCACCTTTTTTTGATATACAAAATTCCAATATTCAGTTCAAACCAAAATAAATACGAGACCAAAATATTAATTAAATTTAAATCTTTTATTACAATTTATTTTCAAAAAGATTACAATTTCTTTTATTAATTATTATTTTTAATTTAAAGAATCTTTTATTCTATAATAAAACCTATTTTAGAATCTACAAACATTAATTTTAAAATCGAAGTTAATTCTCGCTTTATAAAGAAAAGTAAATTAAAGGAAATTATTATTATTGTTATTATTATTAATTTTTGACCACCAATTAGAAAATACAATTAATATTTTAACATAACTTTTAAAATCAAATGCTTTCTCTTTTAGATTTCTTTATAAAAATATATATTTTTTGTGACAACCCTTTTTTAAATTAAAATACAATTATTATTTTTAGTTTTTTTACGTCAAAATATAAAATTTACTCACTTCAATTGTGTGCACACCAAATTTTCTTAATTACAAATAACCAGCTCTTAACCCATGGAGGACAAAAAGGGAATTGTTTTTATGACTGAAAAAGATAGCCCTTTCCTAGCCCCTACTCCTTTCACTGTCAGATGTGTGTGGAGGGGCATGGCGGTACATTCAAATCGAAACGTGACAATACTCTTTCAATTACCCAAAAGAAAAAGAATAAAAGAAAAAAAATTCACTTCTGGTGAGTAAATGACTGTTGTAGACGCTGCATATCCTTCCTCGGAGAGATAATCGTAGGAATCCAACTGCTTTCATGTTCAGCTGTAACATTCATAGTTTGTCCATTTAATTTTTTCTACGTTGATGAATCTTTATTTCCCAATCTAGATGTGTCATTGCTTTCTGTCCTTCTGATTCTTTCGAATTCTTCTCTATGTTTATACATACTTATTAAATTCTTATATTGTTTGTTTACCTTTTCGGAGTTTTCTGTCAATTAATGTTATCTTCATTCAAATTCATGTGTATGCCCTGCAAGACATTAAGTTTTACTTCATTCCGATCTCTGTCCAAAATCTTTACAATAATATAATCTACGGTATGTTTTGTTTTTAATATATGCTGTGATAGTCCAGTGATAGTATGTTCTTGTATGACTCTATTGTTATGTTTTTTCTTTTTTTCTGCAATGGTATGGTTTTCCCAACGTATTTCTTTTTGCAGGAGCATTTTAGCATATAAACTACTTTGTAGTTATTAACTTTTTTATTGTTTTTAATGGGTAGTAATAACCTATTCACCTGATTATGCATATAGTTTTAAGAAGAAAATTGCTTGTTCCATTCTTCTTTTTTTACTATATTTAATAATCTTTCTGTCAGACCATTAATGTATAACCTTTTTTGGATTGATATCATTTTCCTTGGTACTATTACTGTCATCGGTTGTGTTTCATTTCAAAGATTTGTATGATTTTGATCTTCCCGGACGAATCCATTGAGGATTTTCTCTTGTGACTTTCTGCTTTTAGACTAGCATTGGTCAAACAAATTGATAACAGAGCAAATAATTCATCCAAATTCACCCAGCCTCGCTCACTTTATTTATTTTGTTCACGTTTCCTGCTATTTAGAATCAAATAAATCATATGTCATATATTTGTAAATATTTGGAGGATTTTCCATAAATTACCTATTTAAAATTTTTGAAATTCAAATTTACAATTTTTAATTTTAAAATTTAAAAAATTTAATTTACATATTTTGACCAATATTTAATCCAATAAACAACAAAATGTTTAAAAATTAAGAAAATGAAAGAAAACGTAAGGGTTTGGGAGAATTAATTATATCAGTACGTGGAAATATTTCCAGAAAGGTGAATTTTTTAGGTATCAATTTTTTGATGGCCAACATAAAAAAGGATTTACTTAACGCGCTGAATAGAGTAAGGGTTTTAAACGATAACTATTTAGATTTATCACTTCCACCTCAACCCGTTGTTACAAAATGGGAGACCTGGTAGAAACCATGGGTACTACAGTAAAAAAATTGAAAAATGAAGAATGTCATTGCAAAATTCGAAGGAAAAGCTGTAAACCGAGAAAAGGCAATAAAATTATAGAAATACATACACTTGTTTACACAACATTTCATTTTTGGCAAACCCCAAGCCAACTCGAAACCCTGTGCGTCTCATTCTGAGACAGCATTGCTATAGTAAACGACGCCTTCCAAAATTTGGAACATATTAGTGGAAGGACAGGGGATAGTGTAAAAAAAAATTAAGGGTGTTCTAAAAAAATTACGGACTAGAAAAATCGAGAAAGATTGCCCTTATTAGTGATTGGGAAAATTTGGAAAAAAGGGATTCGCCTTGTTTAAAATACGGGGGGGATCGGGAACAGTCAGAAAATTTTTTGGGAGGTAAAACTTAATAAAAAATGGAGTAGAATGTCGCAAGTAGAATGTTTTTGTGTGTTTCGAAAAAAATTAGACTTTAAGTTCCGTTTAATATTGTTTGCCCAACTTTCACGTAAAGTTTAGAATCTTTTTTCGGAAAGAGCGATAGATTTCCTATAAGACTACACCATTTTTATTTCTTTGCGACACGCTTAAATCTCATTTATAACTTTTTAATTATTTAAGGTTTTGTTGGGATAAAAAAATCAGTGTCACAAGCGGGATTGGGACCCACGACATTCGGTTAAATACGCCGCTGCTCTACCACTTGAGCTATCGCGACTTCGATCCACTCGGACACTAACTTCCCATTTCAACCCCACCTTTTGAATTTTCCCTTCTTATTTATAACAGAGGAAGTACAAAATTTATCAGAAATCAGGAATTTTCATAGGAAATCAAAAATTTGCTCTCTTTAAAAATAATCTTAACAATTGTCGAATCACATAAAATTTTATTTATTTAATAACCTTTCTAATGATGTATGAATTACTGTGATTGATACTTTTTTGGTCAGAGAAAGCTTCAAAGGTGACAAAAACGTGGTCTCCGTTGATGAAAGAGGATGGGGTAGATTATCATGATCGCATTCCTTTTCTTTCTTTTTATTCCCATTTATGCATGAAGACCTATGATTTAGAAGCATTGGCTATAACTATTAGTTGAGGGAAAAATAAAACATATATATCTGCAAAAGATGATGTCGATCTTGTTTTGAGAATTTTAATGCATATTTTGAATGTTTTTGTTGCACTAAAATCAACTTTGGGTCACAATAGTATATGAAATATCAATTAGTAATTTTAGAGAAAAAACCGCTTTATTTTGCAAGAAAATGATTTTCAACTCCATTGAAATATATGCTACCTTTTTATTCTCGGCTTAGCATGGATCCCCAATTCCGAAAGTTAATGCCGACCATATCTGGTTTACCGATGGCTCCAAAACCGAATATGAATCAGGAACTAGATTTTTTTTAAATAAACCAAGAACTAGAATTCATATAAGCTTTGGACGACATGCCACCGTCTTTCACGCGGAAACTGTGGATATTAAACTCTGTGCCTGGAAGATAAAAAGGCTGGGGATTGTCAATAGAAGAATAGCCATCTACTCGGACAGCCAGGCGGCACTGAAGGCAATTGCCGCACCGACGGTAAAGTCCAGAGTCGTTTAGGACTGCATTAGAGCCCAGTCAGACAAGGGTGAAAATAACAAAGTTACCCTTGTTCGGGTGCCAGGGCAGAATGGCAACGAAAGGCCAATGAATTGGCCAAGTAAAGTACAATAAGGAAATCTTTTGACTCAGAACCCTTTTGTAGCTACCAAACTGCCAAAAAAGCGAATCCATTCGACAATGGCCTAATATTATAGGCATAGTCCTCCACTCAATGGGAATGTTGCCCGGGTCAGGGGCATGCGAAAAAGTTTATCAAAGACCATCGCAGAAAACTAACAGCTGAACTACTAAATCTACACGTGCTAGGACTGGAATTGTAGTTGGACTGATAACTGGATACTGCAGACTCCGGAGGCATATGTATAGGACTTGGATTGGCAGAAACAAACCTGTGCAGATATTGCCAAGAAGGAAAAGAAACAGCGGAACACGTTCTGTGTAGGCTGAGATTCCTAATCCTGGGAGAGGAAAAGCCAGGCCCTGAAACATACACATGGGAATCCTTGAAAAAGCTTTTGGATCAAAAAGCCTCGATCTTAACGAGGAGGTCTCCATGTCCATTGTGCAATGGACCAATAGTGGTCGCGGTGTACAGGTGGTAAAGAGGCCGGTTCCTATATAATCTAATCTAGCTTGAAACGTTTCTTGCAATTTGCAGAAAAATACAACGAGAATAATCAGACCCAAAAGAAGATTTTAGAATAATATTTGGCTGTACGAATAGCTAGAAAGGAAAAATAACGACTGTAAGATTTTTAGCAGTAATGACAATCTGCCGTTCGTTTGGTACAAAAATCCTGAGACGTGCACCCACGATATCGATTGCCACTCATTAACGTCGATTTGCATATCGGGCGGAACGGGCCGAGGGTCGGAATCGGTTGATTTATCCGACGGCAAGCGTTCAACAACCGCCAGCCGTTTGTCTTCAGGGAGGAGAATTATGTTTGCCCCGGATTGTTAGTATGTTTTTAAGGGCGGAAACGGGATTACAGGCCATTACATATTCAGACGAGATCCGATTAAACGGTTAGCCGAGTCGACTCTGCCTGTTTACACGAATTCCATCAGCCGCTCCTTCAAAGATGATTGCCCGAGAACGGCTGACGAGAGGGTTTTGAACATTTTCAAATTCGGTTTGCCCCGTTCCATTCAAATGCAAAACACTTGGAATGAAAGAATGACAAAAGACTTGTTCACCATCGTTCAAATTATTTTATTATCTTAAATCTAAAAAAATCTCTGATTTATGTAAGCTGCACAAAGATGTGTATAACATACATGCACACGTGTACAAAGCTGATCGTGTCACCTCTCGCAGGCCGTCGGCAATGTTGTGTTATTTACAATAAATAAGAAGGTTTCGTGAATCACAAACCGCTGGTGTCAGTCTTGTTCGTCCAGTCGAGATTAAACTCCATGATCTAGGACATTTCAGCTCCTAACGCAATCAAAATCCAGATTAGCTTACATGCGTTCCTTATGCCTAATAAAGTATCCGAACTATGCAAACGTTCCAGTGAAACCAAAACATAAGGAAGGAAAACTAATTCAGGGACTCTCAAGAAAGAAAGAAGTAGAGGTAATTAAAAGTAACGACACTGGCTCGTCATGAGGTCTCTGTGACACTGCACCAGTGGTTAAGAATATCGTGTGACCTACTATTTTTTTTTAACTAAGTCTTAGGAGAATTACTCCTGCATTTTAATGACAATACAATCAAGATAAACAATAGGATAAAGTACTTCCAGTGGGCGTTGCTGCCATGCTTTAACATCTTCCATCACCGCATTGGTCACTTCAGAAATAAAAGTCGCTGATGTTGCAACGCCATAGATTTTCTGGAAAAGAGCTTGAATATCTCGAAACGATATTTCTCTGGAATATAAAGAAAATATACGTTCTTCAAATCTATTAAGCTGTTTTTCAACGCCATAGACTTGCTGGAAATGAGCTTGAATATCTCAAAACGATATTCCTCTGGAATACAAAGAAATTATACATTCATCAAATCCAGTAAGCTGTTTTTCAAGGCCATAGACTTCCTAGAAATGAGTTTGAATATCTCGAAACGATATTCCTCTGGAATACAAAGAAATTATACGTTCATCAAATCCATTAAGCTGTTTTTCAAGGCCATAGACTTCCTGGAAATAAGCTTGAATATCTCGAAACGATATTCCTCTGGAATACAAAGAAATTATACGTTCATTAAATCCATTAAGCTTTTCTTCAACGCCATACATTTCCTGGAAATGAGCTTGAATATATCGAAACGATATTCTTCTGGAATATAAAGAAATTATACGTTCATCAAATCCATTAAGCTGTTTTTCAACGCCATAGACTTCCTTGAAATGAGCTTGAATATCTCGAAACGATATTCCTCTGGAATACAAAGAAATTATACGTTCATGCAATCCATTAAGCTGTTTTTCAACGCCATAGACTTCCTGGAAATGAGCTTGAATATCTCGAAACGATATTCCTCTGGAATACAAAGAAATTAAACGTTCATTAAATCTATTCAGCTGTTCTTCAACGCTATACATTTCCTGGAAATGAGCTTGAATATCTCAAACTGATATTTTCCTCATGTCATTACTTCATTTCTATGAACCCGTACATTTACCAGCAGCGAGATTGATTTTATATGGCTTAATGGAGAAAATTATACACAGACAACAACTTGGACGCCAAATTGGAAGTATGAAATTACCAAGAATGGTTTTTGTTTTCAGTGATGGGATTCACAGGTAAGAAAGCACGCAATTCTAGGAAGCCTATATTGCTGAGTTTGACCGAATGGACCATTTCAAGCGATAATCCTCTGGAATACAAAGAAATTATACGTTCATCAAATTCACTCTGTTTGTTCTTCCCGTATCTTTTGTTTATTACTTCCTGATAATGAGTTTTCAAGTCGTAAAACGTCTCTTTCGTTATGGTTAATTTTCTAAACTGCCGATGCACCGCTTAATGGATTTGATGAACGTATAATTTCTTTGTATTCCAGAGGATTATCGGTTCGAGATATTCCAGCTCATTTCCAGGAAGACTATGGCTTGAAGTGGTGCATAGAAAATTATCAAACGTTCAGAACGTGTATATCCGCTTGCTTGATTAAATAATCTTATTTATCAACCTACTTTGGTTGAACAGCAGCGTTGAGACCATAACAGGGGTGACGAAGGTGAGAAGAATGAGTTCTCGAAATAATGAGGAATTTATTCGTTGCGCATGTCTGGTCCACACTTTTCACACCCCTAAATTGCCTGACGAAATAAGGTCGGCTTTATATAGATTAAAAACCGCCTTTACGTTACCAGCCCTGCTTTCTTACCCCCCTCAATGATGAGTCTACATGGCGTTGCGGCCAACGTGGCTCCCTGATTTTTTCATTTTTATAATTTTGACCTTGTTTTGATTTTTCTTTGTTTGAATTTAGAGAGAGGGATGTATTAAGCAAATTAACTCTTGTTTTTTTGTTAGCTTGATAATAATTTATAAATTTTGGTTTTGGCTGTTATAAATTTTGTTGAAACGATAGTTACACAATACACAGGTTATTTTTGAAAATTCGGTTTAGGAGCGTGTGTATAAAATGTAAGAGCCTCCGGTCATTTATTTTCCTTTTTGGATCCCCCTGGGTTTTTACAGCCACTCAAGTTTTATTCACTCAAAGGAAATGTTTCTACTCGGCTTATATATAGGGTGGGAGGATATCGCCTTATAAATGGTCAGTTTTCCCAGGGTCCTTGGTGAATATCCAAGTAATTCAACAAAAAGTGTTCATCCGGGACGAAAACAGTGGGAGCCCGAGAAATGTTTTATGTATGAACCTAGGGATCTGACCGCTGCTTTCACAATATGGTGGGGTAGATATTGCTCTTCCTCTCAATTACTGCTTTCTCCCTCTGCCCTTTGATTTACTCACTGTCCCTATCTCAACACTAACTCTATCTCTAATTCATCCTCAACTTGCAACTTAACCCCGACTGCTATCCGTTATGGCAATTGATGAATATTCATTTCACATTTTACCTTCTTCAAAATCGCATACAACATAAATTTTATTAATAAAGACAATTTTAGTCTCAGATAGAAGTTCTATGCGAGTATGTGCGTGTGTCTGTCTATATGCGTACGGGCGAGCATCTGCTAATTTTTGCTATTTTTTTAAACGTAAGTAGGTAAATAAGAATAAAAGTGTAAAATTAACAAAAAATAAATCTACCATTTTTTGTAAATATGAGAAATGGTATCCGTTTGTAACTTAAAAAATCTAAATATAACTATATAAAGTATCGGGTTGTCCGGAAAATAATGCAGGATTTTGGTATTAAACAAAAAAAAAGAAACTAGTTACTTTAAAGCAATGTTCTTTAATCAAAATAATTTCCCATANACAAATGAGTAATCCTGTAAACGTAAACAGAATATTTTATATAGATTTTTTTTAATGAAAACTTAAAATCCTGCATTATTTTCCGGACAACCCAATACTAGAAGTAGAAGAAAGAAAGAAAGAGAGAGAGAGAGAGAGAGAGAGAGAGAGAGAGAGAGACATAGATATTGTTGTCTCAATGTAAACAAACAAACAAAAAATAAACAATCACACGCAAACACTTTAAACAAAGCAACTTAGTTTGGTTTGTTGAGCAACAGTTCCCAATTTTGGGCAAACTTTGGATAGGTTAAAAACCCGTGTATAATGCAAATTCACGAGGGGCACTTTCGGTTCAATTAAGTGACACTTGAAACGTTTAAAACTGCTGTTATGAAACGGTGTATATCAAAAGTTTGACAGTTCTAATAAGGGTACAGCTACAATAATATGGAAAACCTGGTCGAGGCAGCGGCTAATGGATTCAGCAGATGTCGACATTATAGGACCGGATGAAAGCAAACCTTCATCCCGCTTCCACTTTGAAATTCAATATGTCTCTAAGACGAACCTCTCGGTAATTCACCTCCGTCGGGCAGAGCTAAGACGTAATTCTGTTTACATTATTCATCCTAGGTGTCATTGGGATGCAAGGTTCCTCTTTGGCAGTGGATAATGACTTGACCTACGCTAGTTAGCGGGACCAAACGGTCTTTGAGAACGGGCCCCGGAGCCGCTACTAATTTCAAATGTATAAACATCCTAATGGACTGAGTGTTATTCATAGAAGGAACCCTATTTAATAAACATTGTCCCTTACATGTCTGATTTCCCACGGAAAATCACAACTTACATGTACTGCCTATCCGACTGTCTTTAAATACGGCTTTCTGATTACTAAGTTATTTATATGTCAAACTTAAAACGCTTGTCACCATTTGCTAAAATCTAAACTACCTAAACTAACCTAATTCAAAGTTTAATTTAAAAGACTGATATGCTATTTAATTAATGGCATTTATGTTATTAAACATAATACATGTTACATGGAAAAAGGTCCTTCGATGAACTCAGAACGGAACGACCATTCTTTCGGTTTTTGCCGAGCTTTCGACGATTATAACGTCATCATCAAAGCCTTTTTATTATGGGAAAACATAGCAGTTAGAATTATTGTACAATTGAGAAACAAAATTAAAAACAATTATATTATCTTACTCTAACTCGATGAGTGTTAAACATGTCTTGCGGAAAACTGCATTTATAATAAAATATTTAAATTTCGTGATGCTCGGCATCTACATATTAAAAAGATAAAATATAGAATTAATTAAAAACAGTAAAATAAAATATAATATGTAATACATTAGATTTTGTGGCCCTGTTAACCAAATAACATCTTTCAATTAATTAATTTTTATGTATGGTATTGGTTGAGATAAAAAAAAGTCAGTGTCACGAGCGGGATTCGACCCCACGACCTTCGGCTATGACGCTGCTCTACCACTTGAGCTATCGTGACTTCCATCCACTCGGACACTAACTTCCCATCCCAACTCATCCCGCTTGTGACACTGACATTTTTATCTCAACCAATACCTTCCATAAAGATTAATTTATTGAAATATGTTATTTGGTCAATCGGACCACGAAATCTAATGAATTTAATACGTTAAATTAAGTATATCTTCAATAAAGCTCTCCGTGGCCATTTCATTTGTCGCCTAGAATCAAACAGATTGCACAACATTTGAAAAATGTCAAAAAGGAGGGAAAATTAGAAAGGTTGGGTTGAGGCGGGAAGTTAATGTCCGAGTGGATCGAAGTCACGATGGCTCAAGTGGTAGATCAGCGGCGAATCTAGCCGACGGTCGTGGGTTCGAATCCGGCTCGTGACGCCGACTTTTTTATCTCAACCAATACCTTACATAAAGATAATATGTAATTATCGGTTAAGTACATGCCTCTTTTCTTACTTTTTTCTTTTTTCAGTTACATTTGGATATCACAGTTGTTGATTAATTTTTTTTATAAAATGCACTATAACCAGGTAACTAACATCACAGTTTACAGGTTAATGTAGATGCTGAGCTTCACCAAATTTAAATAGTTTGTTATAAATGCAGTTTTCCTCAAGACATATGTTTAACACTCATCGAGTGAGAGTAAGATAATGTAATTGTTTCTAAATTGTACAATATTTCTAAGTGCTACGCTTTCCCATAATAAACAGGACTTGATGATGACGACATAATCGTCGAAAGCTCGGAAAAAACCAAAAGAATTGTCGTTCCGTTGTGACCTCACCAAAGATCCTTTTTCCACGTAGTTTAGAAGCAGGTCGATCCATCATCTCATCTATAATACATGTTCTCAAATGTTATTTAATTTATTGTTATATGTTTTTTCTTTGTATTTATTAGTACTAAGGTCAGATGTTAAATGGTTGTCTTTGCCCTTATTGCTTTGTCCTCATCACGCCGTCCTCTTTTAATCCTAACTGATTTTCCAAAACAATAATTTTGTTATTCCGTTAGAAATTCATTATTACCTTTGGAAAAATATAATCTGCAGCACTCATTTCCCATTTCGCTCCAAAAACCCAAATATCACTCATTTCCCAACGCTGGGAAACCCCATGCTCAACGCTTCTCCCTCATTTCTCAAATGTTTGAGAAAATCTTTCTAACTGACAATATATTTCACAATTACGCCCTCGTTATTTAGACTGACTTACCCATCTACTCCCATAGAAGGTTTTCTCAACCATGTAACGATAATATGAATTATAAATCGTTACAAATAATTAATAAAAATATTGGAGAAGAATCTAGAAGTTGGAGAATGTGATTTAAAAAAAAGGCTAAAGGGAGTAATAATCCATAAAAGGCTAGAATTCTAGGAAATAGTGAATCTGTATAATAGGGAATTTTTTATTATTAGTTCTAGTTAATTTATTCTGGCTGAATCCTATTATCATTGAAAAGTTATTGTATTTTTTGAGAATGTTAATTGTGTATAAATTTTCCTAGTTGTCCTTTCCTTAATAAAGTTCCTATTTTCCTTCTCATAAAATTTTCTTTTAAAACATTAAAAAATTCCTTTTAACAATCTAATTCTTCCGGCTATAGGATTAGTGTAACGGCTTCTTTTAAATCTGCTTAAAAAGATTAAACAACATATTCCAACATTTATCATTTCTATTAGTGTAACGGCTGTAAGCCTGCCAAATAGGCGGCAAGACCAACACTTCCGCAACACTCGCAAGTCATGCGGGTTTAGTATCGAATGTGCCCCAGTAAAAAAACTAAGGCAAATCTGTAGGGACCGGATAAATAAAATATGTAAATGTGTCAATATATATATTTTTTTAACAAACATGTAAGTAAAAAATAAACTTATTTAAAATTTAAAAAATTGTAAAAAGGAAGAATATAACGAGATCGCAAAATATAAAATCAATTTTTAATTTTCGAATTGATTTGAATTAACACATTTTTAAATTTCCTTAAATACAGAACGTATCTTTCTGGTGACAAAAAAAAATCTATAAAATAAAATCTCATTTTTTACATCAAATGATTAATGATTAACTTTATACAAGTGTAATTGTATTAGGTATGTGACAAATGTGAAAAGAGACCTAATTAACATTTCAAACTTTCATAATCGACCAGATTTTCTTGTTATAAAAAATATGAAATATGTACGTAGGTAGTGAAATAGAACATAAACTTTTCATTTTACAATTTATTTGAATAACATATCTTTAAATTTTTGTAAATAAAAACGTCTTTTTCTGGAAATGAAAAATCGGTAAAATTAAAATGCATTTTTATATCAATTGATTAAGGAATTACACGAGTGTAATTCTATTAGGTGCTTGAAAAATGTGAAAAAGAGACCTAATAAAAATGACAAACTTTGATAATGGACCAGATTTATAAGTTAAATAAAATATGAAATATGTATTATATATACATGAAATTTTTATGTGTAATTTTTAAAATTCGTTTATAAAATGCATAACTAAACGTTTTTTAATTTACATATTTTTAGTTTAATGTGTATCGTTTTTAGGTACTAATATGTATAGGTTAATATGTATATGATTTTAGGTAACTATACATATAAAGCTAAAAATATGTTAATTAAAAAACGTATAGTTATGCATTTTATAAACGAATTTTATAAATTACACATAAAAAATTTCAAACTTTGATAATGTTATGTTATAATACGAGTATAACTGTTTGATTAAATAAATAATTTAATTAACACAATGCAAGGGTGCAGGTGTTGCTCAGAATTGTCATCAGCACTCTCTCCGACTCCAGAGATTTTATAAGCATTTTTATTAACGAACAATTTAGTCTTAAGTTAGATTTTCCCGAAGGCATATCGTGGAAATTTGATTTAGATTGGTAAATTAAAGGAAACTTGATGAATGCATTACACTTCTTAATAGGTCATAATAAGACGCATTGTGTTTCCAGTTGCGAAATTATGTTTGCTCAAAATTAAATGTAGAATGGAAAGAAAGATAAGATGTTGGACGAGTTATGTATTTTCATAATTCCTTACGCATTTTCTAGGGATACATTATTTTCTTTGAATTTTGCAATGATGTCCTTAATTTTGAAAATATGTTCACTGTAGTATACTTTTCCTTCTATCATAGTTATCCTTTAAAACCGTTATTCTACTCGTCGCTATAAGGAATTCGTTGTGTTATATCAAAATATCCGTATCTAAAAAATCGATTTGTTCGAATTTTTTTGTTGGCGTTTTAAATCTTTAGTTTTTTGAAATCCGTCTTCCGTTTGTTGGAAATTTTTCTCTAATTTTCGAAATCTTAGTGGTTTATTTTAGTAAATATGAGCCAAAATATGTAAATTAAGGGAAAATATGTAAAGAAGTAAAATCTTACAATTAGGTAAATTAAAGTGCGATTTATATACTTCTAAATAACATGAAACATGAAATAAAAGTTGCAAAAACAGTATATTAGAATAGTAAAATGTGAATACATATAAATGCGTTCTCTTCAAATTAGTAATGACAAAAGAGTCCAAGAAACGAAAACATTTTCTTTTCACCTTAAGATTATATATATTTTTATCTTGGCCAAGCAAATGGTAATTTTGTTTTCTTTGCAAAACATTTCATCGAGAATTCGTAATATTAATCGTGAACATGGAACGCCAAAGTCATCTGTATAAATTCAACCAAAAAATTATATATTATCATTCCAACTTTCTGTATTAGTGTGTGTGGTGTTTAGTGATTGTTAGTCAATGATTACTCGGAGATCGTGAGATGCGGTCTGGTGTGACGTAGGTTTTAGAAAAACATTTTATTTATCATGCACGTTTCTAGCTTTATTGGGATTATCTTCAGGGTCTGGGATCTAGGGGGGGGATCACGTGCAGTGACAAATACTTTAATTGAAAATCTGAAATTTTCCAGCATTGTATAAATTCATTTTTTAGTCTAAAATTTTCTAGCATTGTATAAATTCATTTTTTTAATTTATTTTTTTTAACATTGTATAAATTCATTTTTTTTATCTAAATTTTTTTAGCATTATATAAATTCATTTTATTTATTTATTTTTTAATCCAAAAATTCTAGCGTTGTATAAATTTATTTTCTCACATCCTACATTTATTTGTAAAATTTAAACAATGTTTATAGATCCCAGGCACTGAAGATGATCTCAATAAAGACAGAAACGTTTGCACGATAAAGAAAATGTTTTACTAAAACCTACGTCACATCAGACCGCATCTCACGATCTCCGAATAATTTTTGTATTAGGTTTGTAATGGTTTGAAATAAAAATAACTAAAAAATCGGAAAAGTTGGACACGTAGTGAGTTGTAGAAGTGTCTGGGCAACAGAATAAAACTCAGTTCTTCTAAAGATGGCAGTTGTTGAAAGGAGGTAGCAAGAGAAACTGATAAAAACAAATAGAGTTTCATGGCACCTCGGAACGGGGTAGCTCATGACTTTATTCAATGGGTAGGAGCCGCCTGGGAAAGTCATTTCCTTCGTCCTTTCCCTTTTTTAGTCCTCTAAATCTCTTAGTGCCAATCAATTACACCCCTTGTGTTTTTCCTTAAAAAGAAATGTTACAGAAGGGATGTTCAACAAAAGGTATTAAGGAATATCCGGGGGAGGAACGACGAACGATTTATTCCCCTCCGGAAAAAAGACAACCCGCGGAAAAGGAAAACCTGCTTTCGGGAAAGCGTTCCACTCTAATGGTATTGGGGGATCACTCAGGAATATTGCGGCACTTATATAACTCATACTCCTCCGCAAACAAAGCTTCCTTTAAAACTACTCATATGGATGGAGATTCGGACGGTTCCATATCGCACACTTAGCCATATATAACCTTGTAGGTAGACTCACTTATTTTTATCGCGCGCAATAAGGAATATAAAATGCGGTTTAGGCCTTTATGAATATTTTATAGGGAGAGCGAATGTCCCGTAGGAATATTATATCGTAATGAATAATAGATAGGAGCGGCAATGCGCTAATTGCGACGATCAAAGGATCCGCGTTTTGGACTTACATATATTAAACACCGTGTGCTTAGTATGCCGGAGCCGCAAAGCTATTGACCATTAGCATTGTAAATCGGCCGGTAGCCAATTCTCACGAGGCGTGCCGAGGAGCGACAGAGCGAAACGCTGACGCGCCAACGCGAGTGATTGCACATCAAAGTCGTAGTTTCAATATCAAAGCAAACAAGTCGATCGTTGCTTAAACGACTAGCAAATCCGTGGACAAGGTTTCAGAAAGTGATTAGCATGCGACAGCGAGACAGACGGACAGAAGTGTGGCAAGAAAGTCATTTCTATTAAATTCACTATTTTTCGTGGTCCGCTTGACCAATTATTATCATTCAATTAATTAAGGCTTTTAGTTGAGCTAAAAAAGTCAATGTCACGAGCGGGATTCGAACCGACGACCTTCGGCTAGATACGTCGCTGCTCTACCACTTGAGCTATCGTGACTTCGATCCACTCGGGCACTAACTTCCCATTTCAACCCCACCTTTTTGCCATTTTTCAGATGGGAACGAAATGAGGACGATTGGTGTTTTAGTATTTACATATAATCGTTCAAAATATCTTCCAAAAATCCGTTTTCACAAGTTTTACAACTCTCTTGCATCAGCACAACGGTGTTTATACGATATAATTTTTATGTATAAAAAATCCAATATATTGTGCAATTCTAGGTCTTCTTTCAAAAATTAGTGGTCATCTTGTCGTTTTACCAGGCGAATCTAAAACTGTCTTCTACTTTTTTTTAAATTTATGTGATCAAGTTGTCAGTTGTATTCTTTGTATCTACAATGTATTTTTATAGTTTTTCTCTATTAGACTTATTATATAATAAGTCTATTTCATTTTTTAATAGAAGTTTAATTTTACAAACGAATGGGCATGATATTTGAAATACCGACTGGATTTTTATGTATTCATATATTTTTTCTAAGCATTGTACACGGTGTTTGAAACATTTATTTCATGCTTCATGCTATTTAGACGCAAACAAGCTACATTTTATTTTACATATTTCTAAATATCCAAAGCATTTTTCATGAAATTACAAGTTTTACCTTTATTTATTTTGGCAATATTTAATAAAATAAATACAAAAACATGAGCAAAATGTAAGAATGATTACAAAAACTAATGGTTTTAAGTCGTGAACAAAAAATATCGAGAAAAATGAATTTTAAGATGTTGATACTTTGATATCAAACATACAAAAAGGATTTTCTTAAAGCACCAAATAGTGTATGGGTTTTAAATGATAACTATCCAGATTAATCAATTACACTAAAACCTGTCGTTACCTTTTTCATTTTTCAAAAAATAAGGACATTTTTGAAAAAATCGGAGAAAACGCTGTAGCTCTAAGAAAGGCAAAAGAAATTACGGAAATACATACATACAGACGGGCAAAATTAGGCTTTAATCGAATCCAACGTTTCAGTTTTGGCAAGCACAATTACGCGATGCTTTTGCGCTTCATTTTATGACAGCATTACTATAGTAAACGACGCCTTCCAAAATTTGTAAAATATAAATGGAAACAAAACGTTAGAGACGTGCAGAAAAAATTCCGGGGTAGACAAATCTAGAAAGATTCCTCTTATTTCAATTGGGGAAAATTGCAAAAAAGAAATTCACCTTACTCCAAATGTAATTGCTGCCTTAAATTTTTGAATAATGTAGGAACTAGTATCTACATCATCAAAATAATAACAACATTTAATTAGTAAAACTCTTACAAACTCTTAAAAAATAGCCACTAAGATATTTACCAAGACTAAGAAGCTTCTATGGAACAAATACTGAAAGTTTGAAATGTCTAAATTCTTGGGTTGGTATTCTTCATGAAGGTGAAATTTTGAACATCTAATTGTTAAAAGCGATTTAGTTTTTCTAGAGAGACCATATTATTTAATTTGTATAACTTTCTTGATTTTTAATAGAAGCATCAACATTTTAATGACTAAGTTTTGCACGGTTTGTAACCGACAAATCAAATTTTAGCAGTTAAACGTTTTATATATTTCTAAATATTCAAATGATTTTGCACGTAAATACAAGTTTTACCTTAATTTATTTATTTTGGAAATGTTTAATAAAAAAACACACACAAAAACGAGCAAAATGTCGAACGATTACAAAAACTAAAGGTTTCAAGTCGTGAAAAAAAAGTCGAGAAAAGTGAATTTTTGGTTGAATATTTATTTTGCTGATAACCAATTGACAAATTAGGCACATTTATTCACATATTATTATTAGGGGAAACTTTTCTGTAAGCGCCATATCTTTAAGTATCCAGAAAACCAACAAATTCTTGCCTATACTTTAGACATTAATTTATATTTATATATTATTTTATAAATTTTATATAAATTAACTGTATACCGAGGAGGTAGTCCTTTCTTGCGGAAGTCTATTGGAAAGAAAAAAAACTACACGATGCCAAAAAGACACTATTTGAGATCCTATGATAGTCCGGGCTTTGGAACCATGTTGGTTGAAGTTCACAAGACAAGTGGATATCGCTCAAAAGTAGATCTTTTTATTGCCCAAATTCTCCTTCAGTGCTTTTGTTTGAAGAAAAAGAAAACCGCTGTGATTACATTTTAACGCTATACGACTCATCATCCTCAGATTAGAAAGGGTGCTCCTTACCTGTTACCACTTCTCAATTTCATATGGTTCCTCCTACAAGCTGTTGAAGGAAGTCGGCTAGCAGCCTTCACTGTACTTTGTGAGCAGTACCAGCTAAGTATAGAAAGAGATCCTTCTTATAAGTGGTAGCAGAACGTAACCTTTTTTATTGGAATAGAATATACTTGTCTGAAATATAGAGAAAAAAAATTAAACTTTTTGTTATAAAAAATTTGGTTTTGGAAAATTTAGATAGGATTATTCAGTTTAAAAAAAGAAAAGAAAAAGAAAACTGTTTTTTGTTCTTTACATGTTTTGTTAACATAGT